>NW_016907876.1:0-121242 GCF_001483705.2 Eufriesea mexicana | reverse complement strand
GAGCGTCGTTGCCGTTTGCTTAATCACTTCAATGATGATCCAGAACCTGTAACGAATCTACAATGACAAAATACAAATCTATTTACCCTCGCGATATTAACAATTGAAAACACAGTACACACCACTGCCATCCTCACGGTGATGTAGCCATTCAACTAATTTGATGACTGGCGTTGTAGTTCACAAAGCAAATCTGGAACAATTAATGTACATTACGGATATGGCTATTGACGGTTGTAATTCACAGTGCGGTAACAAGTACATCTGCCGACATAGGGCTGTTGCCGATGGATTAATAGGTTCTCTGATGGTGTATATCCCACAGCAATTCTAGAACCTGAAATGCAGACCAATTACAGATCGAAATGTTAACTATCGAAGACACAGTACTGAGTACTGCCATTATCACAATATTGTAATGGTTGTATAACATCGTCCACTGAAAATGAGGGTACCAAAGCAATTCTAGAATAATCAACGTGTGCTACCGTTATGGCTAGAGATATTTACAGTTGTCAGTGCGGTGCTTCGTACGCCTACACATAGGGAACCACTGCCGTTGTATTAATATGTTCAATGACGATCTATATTCTATTACAGTTCTTGAATGGCAAGATGCAGATCTATTATCCCTCGAGATATCAGGAATTGACAACACAGAACAGATTACAGCCATCGCCACAGTAATGTAGCCGAACGTCTACCTTGCTCACTGATGATGTACATTCGAAGCTGATACTAGTGTAACACCTATGAGTAGTGATGTTATAGCTGGCGATATTTACAGTGAAGTACAGCATGTATTGCATCTAAAAATAGGGCACTGTTGGCCGCTGGATTATTCTGTGCACTGATGGTGTACATTCTGCAGAAATTCTAATGCAAGAAATGCAGATCCATTATCCCCCGATATATTATCGATTGACAATGCCGTACTGAGTACAGTCATCTTCACGTTATGGTAAATGTAGTATATCTTTGTTCACATATAATTTCGGATCCAGGCAATAATAGAATAATCAAAGTAAACTGCGGTTAATGCCTGAGATATTTAAAACTGTCGTTAGGGTACTGCGTACATCTAGAAGCAGAGCGCTGTTGCCGTTGTGATACGCTTTTCAATGGTGACATAAATTCTACAAATACTTTACAATGCCAAAACGCAGATCCATTATCCCTCGAGATATTAAAAATTGGCAACACATTACTGACCATTGCGACCATGCAGTACTGTAGCCGTTGGGATGACTTGCCTACTGAAGATGCAAACTCGAAAGTGATTTTGGTATAATGAATGTCAAGTACGGTTTTGTCTTCAGATATGTCCAGTTATGCGATACTCAGTAAATCCTTTAGCAGAGCGCAGCAGCCGCTGTATTAATCTATTCAATGGTGATATCGATTTCATAGCATTTCTAAAACCAGAAATGACGGATACATTATCCCCCGAAATATTAGCAATTGACAAGACAGTACTGAGTAGAGCATTCATTATAGTAGTGTCTGGGTTGAATAATCTCCTCGCTGATAATGTCATTCTTAAGCTATTTTAGAATAATCAATATTATACGGCAGTAATGGCTAGAGGTAGTCGCAATTGAGGGCAATGTACGTAGTACGTCCACCAGTAAAGCACTGCAGCCGCTGTATTAGTCTACTCACTCATGATTTCTATCCTATACCCATTCTAGGACGACAAATTATAGATCCATTACCCCTCGCTAGATTATCAATTGACAACAGAGTCATAGTGCAGCAATCATCACAGAAATGTAGCCGTTGGACTACTTTGTTCACTGATGATGTAACTTCCATAGAAATTCTGGAAAAATAAGTACAGTGCGCTTATGGCTAGTGATATTTAAAACTGACAGTACTTCATTTAGTACATACTCAAACAGGGCGCTTTTGCCACTGTAGAAATCCTTTCACAGATGATGCATATTCCACAGCAATTATAGAACGAGAAATTCAGATCCACTATCCCTAGCGATATTACAAATGACAACATATTACATCGTACATCCATCATCGCAGTATTGTAGACGTTGAGTAACTTTGTACACTGATGATGTCTATTCCAACGCAACTCTGTAGTGATGGATGATCATTACGGTTATGGCTTGAGATATTTCCAATTGAGAGTACGGTACCTATTACATTCACCAAGATAGCATTGTGGCCGTGGGATTAATCTGTCCACTGATGTTTCCTATTCCTTGCCAATTCTCGAACAGCAGTTCAGAGATCCACTGACCCTCGGCATATTAACAATTGACAACACAGTGCTGAGTGCCCCCAACATCACAGTAATGTAACCTTTGGACTACTCTGCTCACTGGTAATGTAAATTCGAACGTGATTCCTGAATAGCATATGTATTGTGCGGCTACGGTTAGTGATACTTAAAGTCGACAGTAGAATGTTTGGTACGTCTTCCAACTGATCACGGTTGCCGTCCTATTTGACTTTTTACAGATGATGCGTGCACCACTGGAATAATGGAACGGGAAATGCAGATCTATTATCCCGCGATGTATTAACAAGTGAGAATTAACTGATTACCGACATCATCACAGTTTTGTAGCGGTTGAATAGCATTGCTCGCTGGTGATGTAAATTCGAAAGCATTTCTGGAATAAGCAATATATGTTATCGTCATGGCTTTACATATGTCCAATTGAAAATAGGGTACTTACTACATCCACCAATATGTCACTCTAGCCGTTGGTTTGGACAAATCAGTGACGACTTGTGTTACGTAACAATTCCAGAGTGACAAAATACGTGTCCACTACTCCTCGAGTTATCAGTAATTGACGGAACAGTACCAAGTACGGCCATCATCGGACTTATGTCGACGACGTACTACCTTGTCCGCTGATGACGGAAATTCTAAGGTAATTCTAGAATTATCTATGCAAAGTATGGTTATAGCTAGTGATATATACAACTGACAGTTCGGCTGTTAGTACATATTCCAAGAAAACACTCTTGCGATTTGATTAATCTCTTCACTGCTGTTATACGTTCTACGGCAATTCTTGGATTTAATATGGGGATCCACTAACCCCCGAGTTATTAACAGATGACAACGCAGTACCGAGTACGGACATTATCACGAGTTCAATAACTATGCTAACCGTTGACTTATGTTACAAAGGAATTCTAGAATAGCCAACCTATATTACGATTATGGCTTGAGAGATTTCCAGTTGATATTGCAGTGCCATCTACATCCACCAATATAGCGGAGCAGCCGTTGGATTATCCTTTTCAATGACGATTTAATCTCTATTAGAATTTTAGAATGGCAAAATACGGATACACTCACACTTGAGATATTTGCAATTTACAACACAGTAATGAGAGCACCCATTATCACAGTAATGTATCCGTTGGACTACTTTTTTCACTGGTAATGTAAATTCGAAGGTGATTCTGGGATAACCTATGCATAGTAAGGATATGGCTAGTGTCAATTAAACCTGATAGTGCGGAATATATTTCAATATCCAACAGATCACTGTCGCCGTTGTATTAATATGTTCAAAGGTGACGTATATTCTACAGCACTTCTAGGACGTACGAATGCAGGTCCCTTATCACTTGAGATAGTAACAAACATCAACACAGTACTGCGTGCAGCCATCGTCACTGTATGGTAGTCGTGTATAACGTCGTTCACTGATGATGAAAATTCCAAAAAAATTATTGAATAACCTTTACATATTACGGATATGGCTTGAGACATTTCCAATTTACAATGCGGTGCTCACTACGCACACAAGTATAGCACTCTATCATTTGGAATGTTGTGTTCTACCATGATCTAATTCCTGTAACACCTCTAGAGTGGCAAAATACAGATACACTATTCCTCGTGTTATTGTTAATTGACAGAACAGTACTGAGTACATGGGTCACCGCAGATATTTATGAGATGTAGCCGTTGCATTAAAATGTTCAACGGTGATTTAATTAATATATCTATTCTAGAGTGACGAAATACATATCCACTGACCATCGTGACATTTGCAATTTACAACGCAGTACAGGGTGCACCCAACAACACATTAATGTAGCCGCTGGACTACTTTGGTCACTGATAATGTAATCTCGAAGTTGATTCTGGAATAACATATGAATAGTGCGGTTGTGGCTAGTGATATTTAAAACAGATATTGCGGCAATTGGTACATCGACAAACAGAGCACTGTAGCCGTACGTTTAAATTGTTCACCCAAGTTGCGAGTCCTACATCGATTGCAGAATGAAAAACGAAAGTCCATTGTATCACGAGAAATTATCAATTGACAACAGAGTACCAAGTAGAAGCGTCATCACAGTGATGTAATTGTTGTACAACTTTATTCAGCGCTGATGAGTGTTCCAAAGAAGTTCCGGAATATTCAATGCATATTGCGTTTATGGCTTGTGACATTTAGGACTGACAGTGCGTTACATATGACACCCATAAACATAGCACAGTATATGTTGGATATACCTGTTCAATGGTGGTTTAAATTCTACAGCTATTCTAGAACGACGAAGCACATACACACTCACCCTCGAGATATTTGCATTTTACATCACAGTGCAGGGTACACAAATCATCAGGGTAATGTAGGCGTTGGACTACTTCCTTCACAGTTAATGTAAATCGGAAGGTGAATCTAGAATAGCCTACGCATAGTGCGGTCAACGCTAGTGATATTTACTGTTGGCAGTATGGCATTTCTTGCGTTCAGCAGCAAACCACTCTTGTCGCTGTACTCATCTGTTCTCTGATGATGTACGTTCCGCAGCAATTCTTGTGCAAGATAAGCATATCCATTATACCTCGAGATACTGAACAATTATAACACAGTACCGAGTACGGCCATCATCACAGGAATGCTGCAGTTCAATAACCAGGTTCGCTGTTGATGTATGTTCCAAAGCAGTTCTGGAAAAGTCTAATCATCTCACGGTTATGGCTTGTGTCATTTCCAATTGAGAGAACGGTACTTGTGACATCCGTCAATATAGCATTGCAGCCGTTGGATTAAACTGCTCAATGAGGATTTAAGGTCTATAGCATTTCTAGAATGACAATATCCAGATCCACTGATTGTCGGGGTAGTGGCAATTTAGACCACAGTACAGAGTGCACCCTCCATCACAGTAATGTGGCAGTTGGAGCCTTGTGTTAACGGATAATGTGAATTCGAATGAGACTCTAGAATAGCCTATGCATCGTTCGGTTATTTCAAGTGACATTAACAATTGACAGTACGGAATTTAGTTCATCCTCCTATATATCGCTGTTGCCGTTTGATTAATCTGTTCACTGGTGATGCATATCCCACTGCAATTCTAGAACGAGATATGCAGGTCCATTATACCTCGAGACATTAGAAAATTACGACGCAGTACTGTGTACAGTAAACATTACAGAATTGAAGCCGCTGAATAACTTTGTCCAGCGCTAATGGCATTTCAAAGGAAATTCATGAATAGTCATTGTATATTACGGCTACAGCTGGAGCCATTTCAAGCTAACTGTATGATACTTGTTGCATCCACCAATATAGCATGGCAGCTGTCACATTACTGTTCTCAATGATAATTTAAATTATATAACAATTCTGGAATGAGATAATACAGATCCACTGAGCATCAAGATATTAGCAATTTAGAACACAGTACTGAGTACAAACAACATCACAGTAACGTAGCGGTTGGATTACTTTGTTCACTGACATTGTAACTTCGAATGAGGTTCTAGAATGATATATGTATATTGCGGTCACTTCAAGTGATATTTACAATTGATAGTACTGCATTTATTGCGTCTACCAACAGATCACTGTTGCCGCTGTACTACTCTGTTCACGAATGATGTATATTGCACAGGAATTCTTGATCGGGATGTGCAGAACCATTATCTCTCGAGATAGTAACATATTACGACACAGTACAGAGTACATCAAACATCACGGAAATGAAGCCGTTGAATTCCTTTCTTCACCGCCGATGAAATTTCAAAATCAACTCAGTAATAATCGTTGTATATAACGGTTATGGCTTGAGGTATTTCCTGTTGACGATACGGTACCTGTTACATCCAACAGTATAGCATGGCAGCCATTGCATTACGATGCTCAATGATGATTTAAATTCTATGACTACTGTAGAAAGACAAAATACTTATACGCAGACTCTCTAGTTATTAGCAATTTACAACACAGTACTGAGTACACCCACCATCAGAGAACTGTACCCGCTGGACTACTTTGCTCTTGGATAATATAAATTCGAATGTGATTCTAGAATAACCTATGTATAATGCGGAAGTGGCTAGTTTCATTTAGAACTGACAGTACGTCATTAAGTACATCTTCCACCAAATTACAGTGTACGCTTGGTCCATCGGCTCACTGATGATTTATAATACACAGCAATTCTAAAGCGGGATATGTAGATCCATTATCCCTAGAGATATAAGCAAATGGCAATGCAGTATTGAGTACAGCCATCGTCACAGCTTTGTACCCGTGCAATAGATATGCTCACTGATGACGTAAGTTCCAATGCAATTATAGAGCTGTGGACATACATTACGGTTATCCTTGAGATATTTCGAACCTTTAGTACGCCAATAATGCACATTAGCCATTGGAATGTTCTGTTCAATGATGATTTAATTTCTGTAGCAGTTCTAGAATGACGAAATACAGATCCACTGACCCTCGAGACATTTGCAACTTACTACACGGTACTACGTACACCCACCATTACAATAATGTAGTAGTAGGGCCACTTCGTTCACTGGCAATGTAAATTCTAAAATAAATATAGAATATCCCATGAATTGTGCGGCTATAGCTAGGGTTATTTGCAATTGTCAGTACGGCATTTATTACGTCTACCAGCATATAACAGTTGCCGATTTATTAATCTGATCTCTGATGGTGCAAAATCAACAGCATTTCTGGAACTAGATATGCAGAGCCATTAGCCTTTCGAGATATTAACAAATTACAACTCAGTACTGTGTACAACTGACATGAGATTGTTGTGGACGTTCAATAACAATGTTCACTGAACATGATAATTGCAATGTAATTCTAGAAAGATGAAGGTTTATTACGGTTATGGCTGGAGATATTTCCGATTATTAGTACGGTGCTTATTACATGCACCAGTACAGCAAAGTATCCGATGGATTATTCTCGTACACGGTGATTCCAATTCCATAACACTTCTAGAACGACATAATGAAGGTACACTGTCCCTGGAGACATAAGCAACTTGCAACTCAGTTCTGAGTACTCCCACCATCACAGAAATGTATCCGTTGGACTACTTAGCTCACTGATAATGTAAATTTGAATGTAATTCTCGAATAGCCTATGCACAGTGCGGTTATCGCTGCTGACATTTACAATTGACATTACTGTACCTGTTACGTCCACCAATATAGCAATGTAACCGTTGAATTAAACTGTTCAATGGTGATTTGAATTCCATAACATAGTTAGAATGACAAAATGCAGATCCACTATTCCTCGAGTTATTAATAATTGGCAGAACAGTACTGTGTACCGGCATCGTCACCGTATGTTAGACAATGGAAAAATTTTTTCACTGACTACTGAAATTCTAAAGAAATACATGAGAAAGCTGTGTATATTATGGTTACGGCTTGAGGTATTTACAACAGATATTACGGTGTTTAGGACATATCCAAACAGAGCAAAATTGCTTTTGGATTAGTATCTTCACTTATGATGTACACATTACAGCAATTCAAGGATGAAGAACGCATATCCTATATCCCTCAAGATATTAACAAGTGACGACACAGCTCTGTGTATAGCCATCATCACTGTATTGTTGCCCAACGAAAACTACGCTCTCTGTTGGTGTAAGTTCCAGAGGAATTCTGGAATAATCAACGCATGTTACCGTTGCGGCTTGAGTTACTTCCAGTTAATGTCGCGATACCTTCTTCAACAACCTATATAGCAGAGTTGCCGCCGGGTTATTCTGTTCAATGGAGATTTAAATCCTATAACAATTCTAGAATAACAAAGTACAGATCAACTGGCCCTCGGGTTATTAGCAATTTACGACACAGTACTGAGTACACCCACCATCACAGAAATGTTGAAGATGGAATACTTTATACACTGATAATGTAAATTCGAATGTTATTCTATAATAACTTATGAATGGTGCGACTGTGACTAGTGATATTTACAATAGAGAGTACAGCAATCGGTATATCTACCATCGGAGCACTATTGCCGTTTGATTAAGTTGCTCACAGGAGTTGTAAATCCTACAGCGATTGCAGATTGTTAAATGAAAGTCCGTTGTCCCACGAGAAATTCACATTTGATAACACAGTACTGACTAGAGGCTTCATCACAGTGCTGTAATTGTTGCACAACTTTGTTCACTGATGATGAAAGTTCCAATAAAGTTCTGGAATAATCAATGTATTTTACGTTTATGGCTTGGGATATTTAGAATTGACAGTGCATTACATATAACATACGTGAATGCAGCACAGTAGCTGTTGGATTAATCTGTTTAATGGTGATATATACCCTATAGCTATTCTAGAATGACGGAAAACACACATCCGCTGACCCTCGAGATATTTGCAATTTACATCACAGTGCAGAGTACACCAGTCATCATAGTAATGTAGCCGTTGCTCTACGTTGTTCAGTTTTAATGTAAATCCGAATGTGATTCTAGAATAGCTTACGCATGGCGCGGATAACGCTAGCGATATATTCAATTGACAGTACGGCATTAATTACATCCACCAACCGACCATTGTTTTCGTTGTACCAGTCTGTTCACTGATGATGATTATTCAGAGCAATTCTAGAACATGATACGCATATCCATTGTCCCTCGCGTTATTATCAAGTGTCGATACAATACTGAGTACAGCCGTCACCACGGTATTATGGCGGTTGAACAACTTCGTCCACTAATGATGCAAAATCCTATGCAATTCTAGAACAATCAGCGGCAATAACGGCTTCAACTTCAGTCGTTTCCAATTGACAGGACGGTACACTATACATCCACCAATATAGCATTGTAGCTGTTGAATTAAACTGTTCAATGATGATTTAAATTTCATAATATTTCCAGAACGGGAAAGTACAGGTCCGCTGTTCCTCGAGTTATCAATAATTGAAAGAAAAGTACTGAGTACAAACAAGGTCACAGTATTGTGGACGATGGAATAATTTGTTCACTGATGACGGGAATTCTAAAGCAGTTCTAGAGCAACCTGTGTATACTACGGTTATGGCTTATGACATATAAGACAGAAAATACGGTGTTTAGGATATCCTCAAACAGGGCACAATTGCCGTAGTATTAATATCTTCACTTATGCGGTACATTCTACAGCGATTCAAGGATGAATAGTGCAGGTACATTATCCCTCGAGGTATTAACAGATGACAACACGGTACTGAATACGGGCATCATCACAGTATTGTTGCCGATCAATAACGGCGACACTGTTGGTGCAAGTTCCATAGTAATTCTGTTATGATCAACGTATTTTGCGGGTACGGTTAGAGATATTCCCAGTTGATTGTGCCGTACCTATTGCAACCACCAATATAGCACAGTTGCCGTCGTATTGTTCCGCCCAATGATGACTTAAATTCTATAACAATTCCATAATGGCAAAACACATACCCACGGACCCTCGAGATAATAGCAATCTACAACACAGTATTAAGTACACTCACCTTCACAGTAATGTATCCGGTGGGATACTTTGTTCACTGATAATGTAAATTCGAAGGTGATTCTAGAATAAACCACGTATAGTGCATTTAAGGCTAGTGACATTTGCAATTGACTGTACGGCATTTAGTACGTCTACAAACATATCTCTGTTTCCGTTGTATTAGTATGTTCACTGATAATTCATATCATCCAGCTATTCTAGAACGAGGCATGCGGAACCATTATCTCCCGAGATATTAATAAATTGCAACACAGCACAGTGTATAGCCAACATCGCAGTATTGTGGCCGTTCAACAACGATGTCCACTGATGCTGTAAATGCCAAAGCAATCCTAGAATGATCAACGTATATTAGCGATGTGGCTTGAGATATTTGCAATTGTTAGGACGGTACACGTTTCATCCACAGATGTAGAAACGTAGCCGTACAGTTATTCTGTTCTCTGACGATTTAAATTCCATAACAACTCTAGAATGAAAAATAGATCTCCACTGACCCTCGGGAATCTAAGACTTGACAACACATTACTGAGTACAGCTAACATCATAGTGATTTTGCCGTTGGACTACTATGTTCACGGATGATGTAAATTCGAAGGTGACTTTACAATAAGGTATATATAATGCGGTTATGGCTAGTGATATTTAGAATTGAAAGCACCACATTTAGTACACCTTCCAACAGATCCATGTTGCCGGCGGATTAATCTGCACAATGTAGATGAATATACCACAGCAATTCTCGAACGAGAAATGCAGGTCCTTTATCGCTGCAGATACTATCAAATGATGACACAGTATTGTACACCACCATCATCACATTATTGTAGCCGTTGTATAACGATGTTCACTGATATGGTCAATTCCAAAGCAATTTTGCAGTTACCAACTTATAGTGTGACTACGTCTTGAGATATTTCCCATTGCCGGTACGGTACCTGTTACATCCACCATTATAGCAATGCTTCCGTTAGATTATTCTGTTTAATTTGATTTGAATTCCACAACATTTCTAGAATGACATAGTAGATTTCCACAATCTCTTGAGATATTAACCATTGACAGCACGGCTCTGAGGGTAGCCATCACCCCAGTTATGTAGAAGTTGGGATACCTTGTTCACTGATGTCGCAAATTAGACCGCCGATCTAGAATAACATATGTACATTGCAGTCATGGCTATTGATATATAAAGTTGACGGTACGGCATTTAGTACATGTTCCAACAGATCACTGTTGCCGCTGTACTGCCGCGTTCACTGATATTTACCCCACAGCAATTTTAGAACGAGAAATGCATATCCATTGTCCCATCGAGAAATTGAGGAATGACGGCACAGTACTGAGTACAGCCTTAATCAGAGTATTATAGACGTTGAATAGTTTTGCTCACTGATGATGTTAATTCCAAAGCAATTTCGGAATAATCATTTCTTATTACGTTTGTGGCTTGAGATATTTGCAACTGACATTACGGTACTTACCGTATCTACTAATATAGCACAATAGCTGTTGGATCATTCTGTTGAATGATGATGTAAGTTCCATAAAAATTCTAGAATGGCAAAATGCAGATCCACTGTCGCTCGAGATACTAGTAATTTACAACATAGTACTGAATACACCGATCTTCACAGTTATGTAGTCGCTATAGTACCTTGTTCACTTATAATGTAAATTCGAAGGTGATTCAATAATCACCTATGTATAATGCGGTTATGTTTAATGGTAATTACAATTGACAGAACGGCATTTAGTACATCGTGCATCAGGTCGCATTTGCAAATGGATTAATCTGTTCACTGATAGCGTGTTCCATTCGCTAGCGTAGTCCATAGCAATTCAAGATCGTGAAATGCGGAACGATTATCCCTCGCGGAATTAAAAAATCACAACACAGAACTGATTACAGTCATCATCAAAGTATCGTAGCCGTCGTATTGCTTTGTCCACAGAAAATGAGGATTGCAAAGCAATTTCGGAACAATAATTTTATATTACGCTTATGGCTTGAGATGTTTCCGATTGACAGTATGGTACTTTCCTAATCCACCAATATAGCATAGTAGCTGTTGGATCATTGTACTCAATGATGATTTGAGCTCTACAAAAATTCGATAATAACAAAATATACATCCATTGACCATCGAGATGTAAGCAATTTACAGCAGAGTACTGGGTGCACCCTCCATGAGAGTAATGAAGCCGTTGGAAGACTATGTTCACTGATAATGCATATTCGAAAGTGACTCTATTATAACCTATGATTTGTGTTGTTATGGTAAGTGATATTTCCAATTGACAGTACGGCACCTACTAAATCCTCAAATATAGCACAGTAGTCGATGGATTGATACCTTCAATGATAACTTAAATTCTGTACCAATCCCGGAATGACAAAATACAGGTCCACCCTTTCTCTAGTTATTAACAGACTTCATCACAATGCAGAGTACACCCACCATCACAGTGGTATAGCCGTTGGACTACTATGCCCACTGATAATATAAATTGAAAAGCGGTTCTAGTATAAACCATGTTCCTTGTGGTTAAGGATAGTGCTATCTACAACTGACAGTACGGCATATAGTACGTCTTCCATCGGATCAATCTTTCCGTTGTATTGACATGTTCACTGATAAATAAACAGATGCCAACACAGCTCGCTTGCTGTTGGATTAGTCTGCTGTATGATGATATAAATCCTATAGGAATTTCAGAATGGCAGAATCCTTTCCACAATTCTACGAGAACAAAACAACTGACAACACAGCATTGAATACAGCCATCATCGCAGTAACGTATAGGTTGGACTACTTTGTTCACTGATAATGTATATTCGTTAGTAACTATGGAATAACCCATGCATACTAACGTTATGGCTAGCGATGTTTACATTTCACAGTACTGTAACCAGAACATCCTCCGGCATAGCACTGCAGCTGCTATAAGAATCTCTTGATTGTTCGATTGGATCATAAACATACGCCAGAATGACAAAGGACAGATCCATCATCCCCCGAGTTATCAACAATTGACAACAAAGTACTCAGTGCATCCATCAACACAGTTCTGTAGCCGTTGGAATTCTTTGATCCCTCATGATGTGAATTCCGAAGCGTTTATGGAATAATCAATGTACGTTACGACTATGGCTGCAGATATATGGAATTAATAGCACGGTAATTAAAACATCCACCAATATAGCACTGCAGCCGTTTGGTAAAGGCGCTCAATGATGATTTATATGCTATAACAGTTCTAGAATGACTAAATACAGATACACTAGCATCCGAAAAATAAATTGACGACGCAGTACCGAGCACAGCCATCATTACGGTACTGCTGCTGTTGGCCAGCTTTATTTCACTGATGTCATAAATCCGAAAGAATTTCTAGCATAACATATGTCTAATAGAGGTTATGGGCCGTGACATTTACAATGGACACTACGGCACTCAGTACATCCAGCAAGAGAGCACTGTTGCCGTTGTATTTATGAGTTCGCTGATGACGTATGCTCCACCACAATTCTAGAACGAGAAATGCATCTCCAATAACCCCCGACGTATTAACAACAGACAACACAGTACTGAGTGTAGCCGTCATCACAGAAGTGTAACGTCTTTATAACTTCATTCACTAATAATGTCACTGGTAAGCTACTATAGAATAAGCAAGGTATAGTACAGCTACGGCTAGCGATATTTGCAAATGTGAGTACTGTACTTAGTACAGCCACGAGCAGAGTACTGCAGTCGCTGTATTAACCTGTTCAATCATGATGTCTTTTTCATAGCGATTCTAGAATGGCAGAAGGGAGATCCATTATCCCTAGAGTTATTAACATACAGCAACGCTGTACTGAGTACAGCAATCATCAGAGTATTGTATCGGTTGTATGACCTTGTTCACTGATGACATCAGTTCCACCACAATTATGGAAAAATGAATGTATAGTACGGTTATTGCTATATAAACTTCCAACTGAGAGAACGGTACACTGTACATCAACCAGCAGAGGACAGCAGGCGATGTACAAAACTCTTCAGTGGTGGTTTCGATCTCACAGCACTACTGGAATGACGAAGGGCAGATACATTATCCTTCAAGATAATAACAATGACAACACAGTAATGAGTACAGTAGTTATCACAGTACTATAGCCGTTGGAATACTTTCTTCCCTGAGGGTGTAAATTCCATATGAATACTGGAATAATGAATTCACAATACGGTTATTGCCTGGGATACTTGCAACTGACAGTACTCTACATAGCACATGCGAAGTCAGAGTACTGCAGCCGCTGTAATATTATATTCCACGATAATTTACATCATGTAACTATACTATAATGTCAAAATACAGATCCACAGGCCCTCGAGTTGTTATCAACTGACGACACAGTACTGATATAAATTCTATAGCAGCTTCTGAATGAGAAAATGCAGGTCCACAATACCTCGAGGTAACAACAATTGAGTACACGGTGCCCAGTACAACCGTCGCCGCAATTCTGTAGCCGTTGGACTACATTGTCCACTGGTGATGTAAGTTCGATCGCAATTCTTGAATAATTAATGCATATTACGGTTATGGATCGAGATACTTCCAACTGGCAGTACGGTACAGGTTACATCCAGAAATATGACACTGTAGCCGCTGGATTCATCAGTTCAATGTAGATTTAAATCCAAGGACAATTGTAGAATGTCAAGACACAGGCCATCGAGACATTAACAATTGACAACACAGTACTGACTACAGCCATCATCACTGTATTATAGCAGCTTTATTAATACGTTCATTGATGTTGTGGATTCTGAAGCAGTTCTAGAATAGTCTATGCATAGTACGGTTATGGCCAGGGAAGATTGCTATTGACGGTACGGTGCTTAGTACATCGCCGAACATGGTGCAGTAGCCGTTAGATTAATCTGTTCAATGTGGATCTAGATTTTATACTAATTCTAGAATGAATGGGCATATATCCATCATCCCTCGAGATATTGCCGCTTGACAACACAGTACAGAGTAAAGCCATCATCGCCGTACAGTATACATTGGATTGCCTTATACGCCGATAACATAAATTCTACAGCACTTTTAGGATAATCCGTGTAGGGTACGGTTGTGGCAAGTGATATTTACAATAGGCTGTTCGGTGTTAAGTCCGTTCACCAACAGAGCCCTGTAGGCGTTGGATTATTCTGTTCAATTATGATTTATATTTTATAGCAATACTAGAATGTCAAATGACAGATCCATTATATCGCGAGACATATACGATGGAGTACGCCGTACTGGGTACAGCCGCTATCTCCGTGCTGGAGTCGTTGGAGCGTTTCTTCACTGACGAAGTTCATTCCAAGGCACATCCGGAATTACAAATGCATGTCACGATTATGGCTTGGGACATTTCTAGCCGACAGCACGGTACACAGTCCATCCACCAACAGAGCACTGCAGCCGCTGAAATAATTGGTTCAATGGTGGTACCAATTTTATAGCACTCCTAGAATAACAAAGGACCGGACCATTTTCTCTCGAGGTTTTAGCATTCGAAAACCCAGTACTGAGTACAGCTGTAATCACGGTACTGTAGCCGTTGTACTGCTTCGTACACTGGTGATGTGCGTTCGAAATGAATTCTGGAGCAATGAGTGTATGTCACGTTTATGGCTTGAGATATTTCCAATTGATTGTACGGTGCTTAGTACATCTCCGGACGGAGCACTGTTGCCGTTGGCTTAATCTCTTGACTGATGATGTACATCCCACAGAAATTCTAGACTGAAATGTCAGGATCCATTTCCCCTCGAGGTATTAACAATGGGCACCACAGTACTGAGTACAGCCATTATTACAGAAATGAATCCGTTGGACTACTTTGCCCACTGACGATGTAAATTTCAAAGTGATTCTATAGTAGCCTATGTGGTGTGCGGTTAAGGCTAGTGTCATTTATATTTGACAGTACGGCAATTAGTACGTCTAGTTAACTGATCACATTTGCCGCGGTATTAATATGATCAATGGAGCTGTGTATCGCACATAAATTCTAGGACGAGAAATGCAGAATCATTACCCCTTGAGACAGAAACAAATGACAACACAGTAAAGAGTACATACATCATCATATTATTGTAGCCGTTGTAAACCTTCGTTCACTGGAAAACTAATTTCAAAGCAATTCCTGGCTAATCAATATATCTTGCGGCTATGGTTTGAGGCGTTTCCAATTGGCGGTACGCTATACATTGCATCCACAAGTATAGCGATGTAGCAGTTTCATTAACCTGCCCAATGATGATTTTGCTTGAATAGCAATCATAGAATTGGAAAATAGGTACACACTATACCACGAGACATTAGCAATTGACAACTCAGTACTGAGTACCGCCATCATCACAGTAATGTACCGTTTGGTCTACTTTTCCGACTGATGACGTATATTCCCAATCATTTCTAGTATAATCAACGTATGTCACGGCTATGGCTTGAGATATTTCCAGTTGATCTTAAGGTAGTCCGATCAATTAGCATCAGAGCACCGTTGACGTTGAATTAACGTGGTCAAAGATGATTTGTACCCTATAGCAGTTCTAGATAGAGAAAATAGATACACATTTCCCCCCGAGATATTAGCAATTGACAACACAGTACCGAGTATGGCCATCGTCACGGTAATGTAGCGGTTGGACTGCTTTGTTCACTGATGACGTAAATTCCAAAGCAAATCTAAGAAAATCGACGTATATTATGGTTACGTCATGAGATATATCCTATTGAAGTTACGGTACATCGTACTTCTACCAACAGAGCGCTGCTGCAGCTGAATTAAGCTGTTCAATTACGACATCGAGTTCATAGCAATTCTAGAACGACAAATGCCAGGTCCATTATCCCTCAAGACATTAACAATTGACAGCACAGTAACGATTACAGTCATTATCACGGTAATGTAGCCGTTGGAATACTTTGTACACTCATGGTGCAAGTTCGATAATGACTATAGGATAGCCTGTGCATAGTGCGGTTATGGCTAGTGGCATTTGCAATTGACATCATTGCAGTTATTACATCCTCCAACATAACATCGATGAGGATGGATTAATCTGTTCACTGATGACGTATGTACCACAGCAATTCTAGAACTGGAAATGCAGGTCCGTCAACCCACAACACATTAAAAAATGACAAGACTGCGCAGAGTACAGACAACATCGAGTTATTGTTACGATTGAATGGCATTGTTCACTGACAACTTCTGTAGAAAGCAATTTTAAAATAGTCTATGTATACTACGGTTAAGCCTTTGGCATTTACAATTAACACTATGGTACTTCGTACATCTACCAGTAGGGCACTGTTGCCGTTGTATTAGAGAGTTCAATGATCATTCATATCCTATAACATTACCAGAATGACAAAATAGGTATCCACAGACCCACATGGTATTAGCAATTGAGAGCAAGGTACTGAGTACAGGCACCAAAATAATAATGCTGCGTTTGATCTACTTCTTCACACTGATGATGTAAACTAGAAAGAGGGTCTTGAATAATCAATGTATAGGGCGGTTGTGGCTTGGAATATGTCCCATGGATAGTACGATGCTTAGTAAGTCCACTAGCAGGGCACTGCAGTCGCTGTATTAGTCTGTTCAATGATGATATCGACTGCATACAATTCTAGAATGATAAATGGCTGACACATTATCCATCGAGGTATTAGCTATTTACAACACAGTACTGCGTACGGCCATCATCACATTAATGCAGCCGTTTGTCGACTGTGTTCAATGATAGTGTATATTCTATTGCGATCCGGGAATAGTCAATGTATACTTCGGCTACAGCTAGAGACATTTCCAACTGTGAGCACGATAAATATTTCATCCACCAATATAGCACTGTAGCCGTTAGTCTAATATGTTCGATGATGATATAAATAATATTAACATGCTATAGTGACAAAAAACACATCCATAGAGTCTCGAGATATCAACAAATGACGGCACAGTACTAAGTACTGCTATCATCAGAGTACTGCAGCCATTGGACGTCATTATTCACTCATGATGTAAATTCCAAAGAAATTCTGGAATAACCGACGTGTACTACTGTTATGGCTATAAATATTACAATTTAGAGTACGGTACATATTACATCCACCAATATAGCACTGTAGCCGCCGTATTAACCTGTTCAATGATGATTCAAATTCTATAACAATAATATAATGACAAAATACGCATCCTCGGAACCTCGAGATGTTAATAATCAACTACACAGCACTGAGTACAGCCAGCATCACAGTACTTAACCCGTTGGACTTATCTGTATCCACATGATGTAAATTCAGGTGGAGTTGTAGTATAGTCAATGTATATTACAGCTGCGGCTGGAGAAATTTCCAAATGACAGCACGGTACTTAATTCGTCCGCGAATACAGCAATTATGGCGATGGATTAAACATTTAATTGTTAATTTTGATTCGACACCAGAAGGACGAAATGCTGGCCCACCGTCCCACTAGATACCAACAATTGACAACACTGTACAGAATACATGCATATTCACTGTATTGTAGACGTTAGACTGATTTGTTCACTGGTGATGTAAATTCAGCAGTAATTCTGGAATAGCCTATGAATACTGCGATTATTTCTAGTGATATTATGCAATTCGCTATACGGTAATTAGTACATCCACCAGGAGAGCACTCTAGCCGCTGTCTTAATATGTTGTGTGCTCGATTCAGTCATATATCATTCGTAGAATGAAAAAAGACAGATACACTATTCCTAGAGGTATTAACAAATGACAACACATTACTCAGTGTAGATATCACCCCAGCTCTGCAGCCGTTGGACAGCTTTGTGCACTCATGATGATATTCGAAAGCAATTCTGGAACAATTACTGTATATTACGGTTATGTCTTGAGATACATCCAATTCGCAGGTGCGGTACATATTACATCCAGCAGCAGGCACTGCAGCCTCTGTATTAGTCTGCTGAAGGATGATGTCGAAAGCATAGCAACTTTGGAATGAGGAATGTCATAACCATTGTACCTCGAGACATTAGCAACTGACAGCACATTACATAGCGTATGCACCACTACAGATATGTAGCCGTTGGACATCTTTGCACACTGATAAGGGATATTCAAAAGTCCAGAATTATCCAAGATCCAAGAATTATCCATATATAATACAGCTACGGCTTGAGATATGTCCAGTTGGGGGTGCGGTACATATCACATCCACCAATCTAGCACTGTAGCCGTTAGATTAATCTGTTCAGTGATGATTTCGATTCTATAACAAAGCCATAATGATAAAACAAATATCCACAGGCCCCCGAGATATTAACAATTATCGACAGACCCTCGAGATGTTAACAATTGACGATAGATAACTGAGTACCGCCATCATCACAGTACTGTAGCCGTTGGACTAGTTTGTACCCACATGATATAGATTCAATAGCAGTTGTGGTGTAATCAATGTATACTATGGTTGTGACTTGAGGTATTTCCGGTTGACGGTTCGGTACACGATACACCCACCAATATAGCACATTAGGCGACGTATCAAAATTTCAATTATGATATGTATTCCATAACGACTCTAGAATGAAAAGACAGAGGCCCATGGTGCCCAGAGAAGCAGGAAATTGATAACACTGCACTGAGTACAGCCATATTGACAGTAATGTGGACGTTGGACTTCTTTCTTCACTGATGATGTAAATTCCAAAGTAACTCTGGAATAACCTATACCTGCTACGGTTATGTCTAGTGATATTTAGAATTCGCAGTACGGTAACTGGTACATCCACCAGCAGGGCACTGTAGACGCATTGCCAGTCAGTTCATCAATGTTTTCTATTTTATATTTACTCTAGACTTACAAAGGACGGATCCACTATACCTCGAGATATTAACAACTGACGACGTTGTACTGAGTACAGCCATCATAACATTAATGTAGACGTTGTAACGCTTTGTTCACTGATGATGTATATTTAACGGCAATTCTAGGACGAGAAATACAGATCAATTTTTGACCGTGTTAACATTTGGCAACAAAGTATTGGGTGCAGTCGTCATCACCCTAGTGCAACGGTAGAGTAACATTTTTCACTGATAATATCAATTCCAAGCTAATCATGAATAATCAATGTATATAAAAGTGACGGTTAGAGATATTTCCAACTGACAGCACGGTACTTACTACGTCAACCAGCAAAGAAATTCAGCCTCTGTATTAATATGTTTAGTGTTGACGTAGATGTTATATATATTACAGAATGATACAAGATACATCTATTATCCCTCGAGATACTAACAATTAGCAACACATTACTCAGTACACTCACTTGACATTCCGGCAGCCGTTGGACTACGTTGCTCACTGACGACATATATTCCAAAGTAATTCTGGAACAATCAATGTATATTACGGTTGTGGCTTGAGACATTTAAAATTGACAGTGCGGTACACAATACCTGCAGCAATACAGCCATGTAGTCGGTGGATTAACATGTTCAATGATGAATTAATTACAATAACATTTCCAGTGGAACAATATACAGACCTTCCGAACCACGAGGTATTAACAACTGACGACAAAGCACTTAGCACAGCCGTCATCACAGAATGGTGACGGTTGCATGACATTATCCACTGATAATGTCGTTTCCAAAATAATTCTAGAGTAATCAATGTATACTACGGTTACGGCTAGAGATATTTACAATTGATAGTACGGTACTGACTATATCCACCAATACACCGCAGTAGTCGCTGGATTAAACTGTTCAATGATGATGTAATATCAATATCAATTCTAGAATAACAGGATACCCATCCACAGACACTTGAGATATTCGCAATTGACAACAGTGTGCGGAGTATAGCCACAGTCACAGTAATACAGACGCTGGGCTACTTTGTTCGCTGGTGATGTAAATTCGAAAGTGATTCTAGAATAATATACATATAATGCGGTGATGGATAGTGATATTTACAATTGGCAGTACGGTATTTAGTACGACTTCCAAAAGGTCACAGTTGCCGCTGGCTTGATCTGTTCACTGATGATTTATATTTAACAGCAATTCTAGAACGAGAAATGCATATCCACTATCCCCCGCGAAATTAAACTACGATAACGCAGTACAGAATACAGCCATCATCATGGTATTGTAGTCGTTAAATAACTTTGTTCACTCATGATGTAAATTCCAAAGCAATTCTAGAGTAATCTATGTGTATTACGGTTATCGTGAAATATTTCCGTATGACAGAGCCGTACGTACTACGTGCACGAATATAGCACAGTAGACGTTGGATTCATGTCTTCAGTGATGATTTAAATGCTGCATCAATGCATGCATAAGAAATACAGGCCCACCGACCCTCGAGGTATTTCAATTGACAACACAGTACTGAGTGCAGCCACAATCACAGCAATGTGGCAGTTGAAAGACTGTTTTCGCTAATGATGTAAATTGGAAAGTCATACTAGAGTAAGCTACGTGTAGTGTGGTTATGGCTCGTAACATTGACAATAGACTGTACGGCATTTAGTACATCTTCCAACACATTACCGCAGCTGGTGGTTTACTCTTTTCACTGATGATGTACATTTTACAGCAATTCTAGAACTATAAACACGGATGCATTATCCCTCGAGAAATTATACAACGACAACAAAGTACACAGTGCAGCCATCATTACAATGTTGTATCCGTTGAATAACTTTGTTCACTGTTGATGTAAATTCCAAAGCAATTCTAGACTAGTCGATGTTTTTTACGGTTGTCTTCGGATATATCCAACGACAGTACGGTACAAATTTCATCCAAAACTACAGTGCTGTAGTAATCGTTCTGTTATTCTGCACCATGAGGCTTCAAATTTTAAAACTATTCCAGAATGACAAAATACAGATCCACTGACCCTAGAGGTATTAGCAATTTGCAACATTGTACTGAGTGCACCGACCATCACGGTTATGTTGCCGCTACACTACTTTGTTGTCTTGCAATGTAAATTCAAAAGTGATTCTAGAATGACCTATGTATAATGCGGTAATGGCTGGAGATACTTACAGCTGACATTACGGCACTTATTAAATCTTCCAACGTATCACAGTTGCCGTTGGAATAATCTGTTCACTGATGATTAATGTTCCACAGCAATTTAGAGCGAGAAACGCAGATCCTTTGTCCCTCCAGGCATTAATAAATGAAAACACTGAAGTGAGTGCAGTCAACATCACGGTATTGTAGTCGATGAATAGCTTTGTTGACTGAGGATGAAAATCCCGAAGTAATTCTAGAGTGACCAATGTATATTACGGTTGTCTTCAGATGCTTCCAAGGAGAATACGGAATATATTACATCGACAAATATAGCGCAGCAGTTGTTGGGACATTCTGTTCAATGATGCTTTAAATTCTATAACAATTCTGGAATTACAGAACACAGATCCACTGACCCTCGTTACTTTAGTAGTTCACAACACTGAACTGAGTACACCCAGCATCACAGTGGCGTATCCGTTGCGCTACCTTGTAACTGATAATATAAGTTCGAAGGTGATTCTAGAAGAACATTCGTATTACTGATTATGTTTCTTGATATTTGTAATTGACATTGCAGTATTTAGTGCGTCTACTAACATATCGCTCTAGCCGTTTGCGTAATCTCTTCACTGATGGTGTGTGCTCCACAGCAATTCTAGGACGAGAAATGCAGATCAATTATCCCTCGGGAAGTTAAGAGGCTACAACACAGTACTGAGTGAAGCCGCCATCAAGATATTGTAGCCGTTGAATAACATTGTTCACAGATAATGTAAATTCCATAGCAACACCAGGATAGTCAATGTATATAGCGGTTGTCTTCAGATGTTTCCAATGACAGTACGGAGTATACTATATCCCCCAACGTAGCACAGTAGACGGAGGATCATTCTTCTCAATGATGCTTTAAATTCTATAGCAATTCCAGAGTGACAAAATATAGATCCGCTTTCCCTCGGGATATTAGCATTTGACAACACAGTACTGAGTACAACGAACATCACAGTTATGTATTCGCTATACTACTTTGTTCACCTATAATGAAATTTGAATATGATACTAGATTAACATACGTATAATACGGTTATTGCTAGTGATATTTACAATTGACAGTACGGCATTTGTTACATCTCCCAACAGATCACTGCTTCCCTTGAGTTAAACAGTTCACTGATAGCGCACGTCCGCTAAATTCGAAAACGAGGAATGCAGTTTCATAATCCCTGGAGACATTAAAAAAATGACAACACAGTAATGCGTACAGGCATCATCACATTATTGTAGCCGTTGAATAACTTTGCTCACTAACGTTCTAAATTGCAAGGCAATTCTAGAATTGTCAATGTATATTACGCTCGTCTTCTGATATTTCCAATGACAGTACTCGCACACGCTACGTCCTCCAATATAGCAAAGTTGCCGCGCGATTATTCTGTACCGTGGTGCTTTAAATGCTGTATCTATACTGGAATGACATAATACAGATACGCTGACCCTCGAGATATTAGCAATTATCAACACAGTACTGAGGGCACCCTTCATTACCGTAATGTATCCGCTTAACTACTCTGTTCACTGATGATGTAAATTAGAATGTGCTTCTGGATTAACTTATGTGTAGTGCGAATGTGGCTAGTGATACTTAATATTGACAGAACGGCATTTCGGTCGTCTTCCAACAGATCACTGTGGCCGTTGGATTGATATGCTCTCTTATGATGTATATTCCATAGCAGCTCTAGAACGGGAAATGCAGGTCCATTATTCTTTGAGACATTAACAAATGACAACAAAGTAGATAGTTCAGCCGTCACCACAGTACTGTAGCCGCTGAATAACTTTGTTCACGGATGACGTGAATTCCAAAGCAATTCTAGAGTTATCAATGTATATTACGGTTGCCTTCAGATATACTCAATGACAGTGCGATACACACTTCATCCAAGGCCTTAGTGCATTAACCGTTGGATTATTCTGTTCCATGACGCATTATATTCTATAACAATACTAGAGGAACAAAATACATATCCACTAGCCCTAGAGCCATTAGCAATTTACGACATAGCGTCGAGTACACCGACCGTCACGGTTATGTATCCGCTATACCACTTTGTCCAGGTATAATGTAAATTCGGATGTGATTCTAGATTAACATATGTATAATGCGGTTATGGCTAGTGATACTTACAGTAGAGAGTACGGCAATTAGTATATCTTCCAACAGTTCGCCGACGACCCTGGAATGACCTGTTCACTCGTAATATATGCTCCAGCGTGATTCTTGAGTAACGTATGTGTAGTGCGGTTATTGCTAGTGATATTAACAGTACGCTGTACGTTAATAACTACATCTACCAGGAGATCGCTGTTGCCGTCAGTTTAAATTGGTGACTGACTATGAATATACCGCAGCGAGAATGGCAGTTCCATTATACCTCGAGATATTAACAATTGCCACCAGAGCACTGAGAATAGCCATCATGAGACTAACGTGGCCGCCCAGCTGCTTTGTTCGCTGATGATGTATATTCGAATGCGATTCAAAAATAAAGTATGAATTGTGAGTACGTGGCTTGAGATATTTCCAATATACAGTACAGTACACATTACATTCACCAATATACCGCCGCAGCCGTTGGATTAGACGGTACAATGATGATTTCGTTCTCATAGCAATCCCTGAATATCAAAGGGCATATCCATTATCCCTCGGGCCGTTAACGATGGACAACACTGTGCCTTGTACAGCCATCATCACACTAATGTAGCCGGTGGTAGAATTTGCTCACTGATGTTGTGAATAGGAAAGGAATTCTAGAACAGCCTATATACATTGTGGTTATGGCCAGTACCATTTACAATTGCCATTACGGCAGTTATTTCAACTAGCAGCAGGGCAATGTTCCCGTTGGATTAATCTATTCAATAATGATTTACATTTATTACATCTCAAGAATGACAAACTACTGAAGCATTACCTCTCGCGACATTATCAATTGACAGCACAGTACTGAGCAAAAACATCATCTCTCTGCAGTAAACGTTGGATCGTTTGTTCACTGATGATGCAAGTTGCAAAGCAACTCCAGGGTAATTAGTGTCTATTACGGTTTAAGCAATGGTTATTTAGAATTGAGAGCACAGTGCTTAGTACATCCACCTATTTAGCGCTGCTACCGTTGGATTAAACTATTCGACGATGATATAGCAATCCTAGGGTGACGAAAGTTAGATCCATTATCCCTCGAGGAGGTAACAAATGACGACACAGTACTGAGTACAGACACCATCACAGTACCATAGCCGTTGGAAACCTTTGTCACCGATGAGGTATTATCCAAATCAGTTCCGGAAAAATCAATGTATTGCACAGTTACGTCTTGAGACACTTCCGACTGACAGTGTGGAACATACTGCATTCAACAGTATAGCGCTCTAAGCGTTGGAATAGGCTGATCAATCACGCCATAGATAGTATAACAAATCTAGAATGCCAGAAAGTGGATCTATATTCCCTCGCGTTGTTATCAATAGACCTCACAGCACTGAGCACAACCGTCAGCACAGTAATGCAGCCGTTGAGCTGCTTTGTTTACTATTAACGTAAGTTTCAAAGGAATTCCGCAATAATGAATGTATGGTGTCGTTTTGTCTTGGGATATTTATTAATGGCACTACGGTACTTACTACACAAACCATTAGAGCACTGTATCCGTTGGACTAAATTCTTCAATAATAATTTATATTCCATAACAAACCTGCAATTGCAAAATACAGGTCCACAATATCTCGAGATATTAACAACTCTCAACAGAGTACTGAGCACAGCCATCTTTACGCTGCTGTAAGCTTTGTATCGTTTGTTCAGTGATCATGTAAATTGCAAGGCAATGATAGTATGACCAGTGCACAGTACGGCGGCTGGAGATATTTGCACTTGTCAGCACGGCACATACTACATACAGCAGCAGAGCTCTGCTGCCGAAGTGTTAATCTGTTCAACGATGATTTAGGTGTTACAGCAAGTCTAGACTTACAAGACACGAATACAGCGTCCCAGGAGATATCAACTATTGTCGACACAGTACTGGGTACTGCCATCGTCACAGTAATCTAGACGTTCAATCACTTTGACCACTGTCAATGGAAATTCTAGAGTAACTCAGAAATAACATATGTATAGTAAGGTTATGGCTAGTTATAATTACAACAGTCAATATGGTGCTTAGTGCTTATACCAACAGGTCACTGTTGCTGCTGCATTAATCTGTTCACTAATGATGACCATCGTACCGCAATACAAGAATAATGAACGAAGATACATTACCCAAAGAGATATTAAAAATTGAAGACACAGGGCTGAGTTCAGCCGTCATCACTGTAATGTAGCTGTTGGGGTACAATGTCCTCTGATTCTGTAAATTCGAATTCGGTTTTGGAATAATCAATTTATGGTACGTTTATCGCTAGTGATATTTACAATATTCTGTACGGCAATTAATACATCTGCCAACGGAGCACTGTCGTCGTTGGATTAATCTATTCACTGATGATCCATACTCTGCAGCAATTCTATAATGAATAAGACAAATCCACTGTCCGTCGAGATATTAACCAGTGACAACACATTACTGAGCTTAGCCGTCATCACAGTAATGTGGACGTTGAACCACTTTGCTCACTGGTGATGGAAGCTCTATGGTAATTCAAAAATAACATGTACAATGTACAGTTATGGCTAGTGACATTCACGATTGACAATACGGTGCTTAATATAGATACCAACAGAGCCCAATTGCCGATGCATTGATCTGTTCACGGATGATGTATATACGACAGCAATTCAAGAACGAAGAATGAAGGTACATAGTCCTGCGATAAATTAGCAACTGAAAGTACATGACTGAGAACATCCATCATCACAGTACTGTAGCCGTTGGACTGCTTCGTTCACTGATGACGTAAATTCCAAAGCAATTCTGGAGCAACCCATGCATCCTACGATTATGGATGAGATATTGCCAATTGACAGTACGGTACTGATTACATCGTCCAATATTGCACTGTAACCGTCGGAAGATTTCGTTCAATGATAAATTAAATGCCATAACAATTATAAAATGACAAAATGCTTGACCACTGACCATCGAGGTGTTAGCAATTGACAATAGAGTTCTGAGTACAGGCATCATGACAGGAATGTAGACTATGTACTGCCTTGTTCACCGACGTTGGGAGTTCACAACTATTTATTGAAAAGCGTACGTAAATTGCGGTTTTGGCTAGTGATATTTACAATTTACAGTACGGTAACATGTACATCCACTAACAGAGCACACTAGCAGTTGGATTAAATAGTTCACAAAAGGTGTGTACCCTACAGCAATTGTCGATTGAAAAGTGAAGGTCCAATATCCCTCGATAAATTAACAACTAATGGCAAAGCACAGAGTACAGCCATCAACACGAAAATGTAACCGCTGGAACGCACGTATCACTGACCATGTAGATTTGCAAGTGATTTTAGTATAACCTATGCATTTTGTATATGTGGCTGATGTCATTTCCAGTGTACAGTACGCTAAATGTTACATCCATATATATAGCGCCCTAGCCGTTGGATTAAACTGCACAATGAAGACTTATATCCCTCAGCAATTCTGGAACGAGAAATACAGATCCGTTATCCCTTGAAATATTACCAACTGGCAGCACAATACGAAGCACAGACATCGTTGCAGTAATGCAGCCGTTGTACTGCTTTGTTCACTTATGTTGCAAAATACAGAGCAGTTTCGAAGTTATCAAACTGTATACCGGTTATGGCAGAGATGATTCCTGTTAACAGTGCGGCACATATCATATCCAACAATTTATCACCGTAGTTGTTGGATTATCTGGTTCAATGGTAAATTGAATTCTATAACAAACCTAGAATGACAAAATACTGATCCACTGACCCTCGAGATATTGACAATTGACAACACAGTACAGGGAAAAGCGATCATCACAGAAATGCAGACGTTGAACCCATTTGCTCTGATGTTGTATATTAGAAAGTGATTCTAGAATAACCTATTTATAGCGCTGTTATGGCTGGTGATATATACAATTGTCAGTACCGTAATTAGTACTTCTACCATCATAGCACTGCTGCCGTTGCATAATCTGCTCACTGATGATGTATACAAGGCACCAATCCTAGAACGAGTAATGGAGATCAATTACCCCTCGAGACATTAACTGTTGACAACACAGTACTGAGTACAGTCACTATCACAGTAATGTAGCCGTCGGAAGGCTTTGTTCGCTGACGTCGTATATTCTGAAGCAATTCTGGAATAATCATCCCATAGCTCCGTTATGGCTGGAGATGCTTCCAAACGACATCTCTGTACTTAGAAAATTCATCAGCAGTGCACTGCAGCCGCTCTACTAATTTGTACAGTGATGATGTCGATTCCAAGGCAATTCTAGTGTAGCCTTTGTATTTTGCGGTAGCCGTGAGATATTTCCAATTGACCTTACGGTTCATATTACATGCACCAGTATAGCACAGTTGCCGTAGGAATAATCATTTCAATGACGACTTAAATTCCATATCAATTATAGAATAGCAAAATACAGATCCACTGACCGTCGGGATATTAGCAATTGGCAACACGGTACTGCGTACAGCCACCATCACAGTTATTCAGCCGTTCGAGTACTTTGTCCGCTGATGATGTTTATTGGAATGAGACTGCAGAATAACCTATGTACAATGCGGCTATTGCATGAGGCACGAACATTTGACAATACTGTGTCTAGTACATCATGCAAGAGAGCAGTATTGCCGTTGGATTAATCTGTTCACTGGTGATGTACATTCTACCGCAATTCAAGTATGAAAAATGCCGATCCACAATCCCTCTAAGTGTGAACAGATGACAAGGCGGTACTGAGTACAGCCATCATCACAGCATCGCAGCCGCTCCATAACTTCTTCACCGATGATGTAAATACCAATGCAAGTCAAGAAGGTGCAACGTATATTACGGATATTGCTAGTGATACTTCCAATTGACAATACAGTACTTACTACATCCACGAATATAGCACTGCATTCGTTGGATTATTCTGTTCAGTGATGACGTAAATTCTATAACATTTCTGGAATGACAAAATACAGATCCACTGACCCAAGATGTATCAGCAGTTTACAACATAGTAATGTGTACACCGACCATCACAGCTGTGCACCCGCAATACTACATTGTTCACTTATAATGCAATTTCGAAGGTAACTCCAGAACAACCTATATTTAATGCGGTTATGGCTAGTGACACATACAGCAGACAGTACGGCAACTAGTACATCTTCCAACAGTTCGCCGTTGACATTGGAATAATCTGTTCACTGATGATGTATATTCCTCACCATTTCTGCTACGTGAAATGCAGGTCCTTTATCCCCCGCTATATTAACAAATGACGACGCTGTACGGAGTAGTGCCATCATCACAATATTCTAGCTCTTGACTATTTTGGTTCACCGACGACGTAAATTCCTGAGATATTCTAAAGCAATCTGTGTACATTACGGCTGTTTTGAGACGTTTCGAATTGACATTAAGGTATTTATGACATCCACCAATAAGGCACAGTAGCCTTTAGATTAATCTGTTGAATGATGATTTAAAAAATATATAAACTCTGGGATAGCAAAACGCAGATACACTGACACATGACATATTAACAGTTGACAACAGAGTATTGGGTGCAGCCATCACCACAGTACTGTCTCCGCTGACCTACTTTGACCACTGACAATGCAAATTACATAACAGCTTTGGAATAATCTATGTATAGTAGGGCTATGCCTTGGAATGTTCACAAATGACGAGACGATAATCATTACATCCAAAAGTATAGCTTTGTAGCCATTGTATTATACTGCTCAATGAAGAATTAAATTCTGTAGCAGTCTTGGAATGGGAAGTTACCGGTCCACTACCTCTCAAGACGTTAACAGTAAATAACTCATTACTAACTACAGCCCTCGTCACTGTGCAGTTGACGTTGGGTCCTTTGTTTACGGATGATGCAAATACCAAAGCAATCCTAGGGCAATCAGCGTATAGTAAGGTTATAGCTAGGGATATTTCATACTGTCAGTACGGTGCTTAGTACATCCACCAATATAGGAATGTAGCCGTTGGATTACGTTTCTCCACTAAGATATCGCGTCTGTAGCAGTTCTATAATGGCATAATACAGGTCCACTATCCCTTGCTATATTAACAATTGTAAACACTGTGCCGAGTACAGCCATCATAACAGTGCTGTAGCCGTTGGAATACATTGCTCACTGATGATATTTATGCCAAAGCAATACAGCAATAATCATTGCATATTACGTCTACGGCTTGTGATAGTACCTGCTGACAGTACGGTACCTATTAGATCCATCAATATAGCAAAGTAGCCGATGGATATATATGTTCCGTCATGATGCAGGTACCATAACGATCCTAGGACGACAAGATACAGATGTACCGATGCTCGAGATTAAAATTTCAAACACGTTCCGGAGTACAGCCGGCAACACAGTAATGTAGGTAGGAGACTATCTTGTTGACACATGATGGAAATTCTGAAGAAATTCTAGAGTAACCTATGTAGTTTGCGGTTACGGCTGGAGGTATTTACAATACAGGTCCGTTATCCCTCGCTATATTAACGGCTGACAACTCAGTACTGAGTACAGCCATCATTACAAAAATGTTGCCGTTTGAAGCTTCGTTAAATTATGTTGTAAATTTCAATGCAACCTTAGAATTATCAATGTGTGGTACGGTTGTGCCTTGGAATACTTACAAATGAATTTACGATTCATATTACATCCACCAATATAGCATTGTAGGCATTGGATTATACTGCTCAATGAATGATTAAGTTCTATAGCTAATCTGGAATGACAAAATACCGGCCACTACTTCTCAAGGTATTAACAATTAATAACACGTATATGACTACAGCCGTCACCACAGTGCCGTTGCCGTTGGATCATTTGTTCACGGATGACGTTAATACACAACTATTCTAGGATAATAAGTGTATAGTACGCATATATCTAGGGATATTTAAAACTGACAGTGCGGTAATTATACATTCGCCCATATAGCACTGTAGCGCTTGGATTAGTATGCTCAATGAACATATAGGGTTTATAGTATTTTTAGCGTCACATAATAGAGTTCCATTATACCTTGCTACATTAACAGTTGAGAACACATTACCGAGTACAGCCATGACCACAACAGTGTGGCCGCAGGAATACAGTGTCCACTGATGGTGCAAATAACAAAGCAATACAACAATAATTGGTGCGTGTTACGGTTACGGCTTGAGATGTTACCTGCCAACGGTACGATGCGTACTACATCCAACAATATAGCAACGTAGCCGACGGACAAATATTTTCAAACATGATATAGGTTCTAAGGCACTGCTAGGAAGGCATGATACAGATCCGCTAGTAATCGAGGTACTAATATTTCAAGCGCATTCCATATTACAGCCATCAACACAGTAATGTAGGCGTTAGACTATATTGCTGACTGGTGGTGGAAATTCTTAAGATATTCTAGCATTGCCTATGTACCTCACGGTAATAGCTAGTGACATCTACAATTGCTAATGCGGTGCTTAGTGCAGCTAGACACAGGAAACTGTTGCCGTTGGATTAATCTGCTCACGGACGATGTGCGTTCCACAGCTGTTCAAGAATGAAAAGTGGAGATACATTGCCGCTCCATGTATTAAAAATTGACAGGTTACTGAGTACATCCATCATCACAGTACCGTAGCCGCTGCATTACTATATCCTCTGATGATGTAAATTCCATAGCTCTTATGGGATAGTCAGTGTATAGTATGGTTATATCTAGTGGTACCTACTGTAGACAGTACTTTGCTTAGTACTTGCGACGATACTGCACTGAAACCCTTGGATTAAACTGATGAACGATGAACTTCGATTTTGTAGCAATTGCAGGCTCTTATAATACAGGTCCGTTATCCCTCGCTACATTAACAATTGACAACACGGTACTGAGTATAGCCATCGTCACAACAATGTGGCCGTCGGAAACTTTGTTCACTGACGTTGTGACTTCCAAAGCAACTTTGGAATAATCAGTGCATGGTACGGTTATGTCTTGGAACGTTTACACATGACAGTACGATACACAATGCACCCAGCAATACAGCATCGGAGTAAAGTGCTCAATGATGAAGAACTGAATTCTGTAACAATTCTGCAATTACAAAATACCTGTCCACAGTTCCTCAAGGCATTAACAATTAATATTATATTACCGACCCCGGCCGTCATCACAATGCTGTTGACGCTGGACCATTTGTTTACAGATGATGCAAGTACCGAAGCGATTCTAGGATAATCAGTGTTTAGCAAGGTTACAGCTAGGGATATTTGAAGCAGGCAGCACGGTGCTTTGTACATTCACCAACATGGCACTGTAGACCTTGGATTAGATTGTGCAACGAAGACATCGATCTTATGGAATGTCTAGAATGACATAACACAGGTCCATTATCCCTCGTTATATTAACAATTTATAGCACAGCACTGAGTACAGCTATCGACACGGTACTGTAGCCGTTGGACTGCTTCCTTCACCGATGATTTAAATTCCAAAGCACTATAGCAATAATCATTCGATATCACGGTCGCGCCTTGAGATATTACCTGTTGACATTATTACGATTATGTCTCGAGATATGACAAATTGGTAGTCCGGTACGTAGCTAATCCATCAGCAGAGCACTGCAGCCGCGGTATTAATCCGTTCAATGGTGACATCGATACCTTATCAATTCTAGAATCACAAATGACAGATCGATTATCCTCCGAGATATTAGCAATTGACAACACAGTACAGTGCAGAGCCATGGTCACACTATTGTAGCCGCTGGACTTCTTTGTTTACTCACGATGTAAATTCCAAGACAATTCTGGAATAACCAATGTATATTATGGTTACGGCTTGAAATACTTAAAATTGAAGAGACAGTACATATTACATCCACCAATATATTACAGTAGCCGTTGGAGTAATCTGTTCAGTTATGTTTAAAGTTACATACCAAGTGTAGGATGACAAAATACAGGACTAATTTCTTTCGAAACACGAACAATTAGCAACACTGTACTGAAACCTGCAATCATCACTTTAATGTTGACGTTGGCCTACTATGTTCACTGAGGCTCTAAATTCCAAAGAAATTCTACAATGGAATCTGTATACAGCTGTTATGGCTAGCGATGTTCACAATTAGCAGAACGGTAATTAGTACATCTACCATCAGACCAATGTTCCGGTTGGACTGAATTGGTCACTGAAGTTGGATATTCTGCAGCAATTGTAAAACGAGAAATGCAGGTCCATTATACCTTTAGATATTAGCAATTGACAGCGCAGCGCTGAGTACAGCCATGAACAGAGTAATGCAGCAGCTGGTCTCCTTTTTCATATATGAGGTACGTTCCGAAGTATTTCTGGATAATTAAATATATAGAACGGCTATGGCTAGAGATATTACAACCACCAGCTGAGCACTTCATCCATTGTGCTAATGTGTACATTAAAGACTTCGAAGATATAGAAACACCAGAATGACAAAAGCCTTATCAAGTGTCCCACGAGAGGTTAACGAACGATAGCCCGGTACTGAGTATAGACATCATCACAGTACTTTGACCATTGGACTACTTTGTTCAATGATGTTGCAGGCTCCAAAGCAATTCCGGAACAATCAATGTAAGATACGGTTATTACTTGAGTTCCTTCCGTATGTCAGTCCGGTAGTTTGTGCATCCACGAATTGAGCGCTGTAGCCTCTGGTTTAAGTTGGTCACTGAATATGCATATTCTACAGAAATTCTAGAACGAGAGATGCAGATCCATTATCCCTCGAGATATATGCCATTGACGACACAGTACTGATTACAACCACCACCCCAGTAATGTAGACGTTGGCAACTTTTGTCCACTGATGATGTATTTCCGTAATTGATTATAGAATAACCTATGTATAGTGCGGTCATGGCTAGAGGTATTTACAGTTGACAGCACGGTTCACCGTACATCTACCAACGGAGCACTGCTGCCGTTGGATTAATCTGTTCAGTGACGATGTAGATTGTATAACCGCCCGAGAATTACAAAATATATATCTAATATCCTGTTCGACATTAACAATATACAACGCAGTACTGATTACAGCCGACATCTCAGTAATGTAACCATTGGAACAGTTTGTCCATTGATGATGTAAATTCGATAGCGGTTATGGAATGACTCATGTAATGTGCGGTTATGGCATGTGATATTTACAATTGTCAGTACGGTACTTCGTAAATCTCTCAATGCCTAACTGTAGATGTTGGTTAGTTTATTCAATGATGGTGTAAATTTTATAACAATTCTAGAATGGTAGCTGTCAGATCCATTATCCCTCGATACATTAACACTAAGCAACACAGTATTGAGTACAGTAGTCATAAATGTGCTGTATCAGCTGTAATGCTCTGTTCACTGAAGGTATGAAGTCCAAAGCAATCCTGGAAGCATCAACGCATAGCTCGGCTGTGGCTTGAGATATTTCGAACTAACTGTACGGTAGTCATATCATCCACTGGCGTAGCACCGTATGTGTCAGGTTAATCTGTTCAATGATGATATAATTCCTATAACAATTCTAAAATTGCAAAATACAGATCCCTGCCACTCGAGAAATTAAAAATTGACAACACTCTACTCAGTACAGGTGTTACCATAGGAATGCAGCCGTTGGACTGCTTTGACACTGATGGTGTATATTCTAAAGATATTCTGGGATAATCATTTTATATTACGACCATGGCGTGAGATATTTCCAATTGACAGCACGGTACTCAATACATCCACTAATACAGCATTGTAGCCGTTGGATTATCCTGTTCGGTGATGATTTAAATTCTATGGCTACTCTAGAGTAACAGCATACAGATCCACTAACCACCAAGGAATTACGGATTAAAACACAGTATGGAGTACACCCACCATCACAGAAATATAACGATTGGGATACGTGGCTCACTGACTGTAAATTCGGAAGTGCATCTAGAATAATATATGTAGAGTGCGGTTGTGGCGTGTGATATTAACAACTGTCACTACGGCATTCAGTACGTCTACGAACAGATCACAGTTGGCGTCATATTAATTTGGTCAATGAAGGCGCCTAGTCCACAGCAATGCTAGAACGACAAGCGCAAATTCGTTAACCCTCCAGGAATTAACAGATCACAGCACAGTACTGAGTACATCCATCACCACAGTATTGCAGCCGTTGTAAAACTTCGCTCACTGAGGATGTAAGTTCCAAGGCAATTCTAGAATAATCAATGTACAGTACCTTTATGCCTCGAGATATTTCGAACTGAGAGTACGGTACGCATTACACCCACCATTATAGCGACGTAGCTGTTGTATTAACCTGTTCAATGACGATTTAGCTTTGATAATAATTCTAGAATGGCAAATTACATGTCCTCCACCCCTCGAGACGTTAATGTTTGACACCACAGCTTTGAGTGCGGCTATCTTCCCAGTAATGAAGGCATAGGACAACTTTCCTCACTGATGATGCAAATTCCAAAGAAGCACTTGAATGTACTGTGTACAGTGCGGTTATGGCTATTGATATTGCCTATTGACAGTACGGTCATACGTACATCTACCGAGAGGGCACTCTTGACGTTGGATTTAATATGTCACAGCGGATGTGTGTTCTACAGCAAATGTAGAAAGCAAAATGAAGGTCCATTAACCCTCGAGGAATTAAGAATTGACAGAACAGCACTGAGTACGGACATCGCCATGGTATTGTAGCCGTTGAACTGCTTTGTTCACTCATGACGTAAGTTCCAGAGAAACACTGGTGTTATCAATGTATATTGAGGTTGTGGCTTCAAATATTTCCAACTGATATTACGGTACTTAATGCAACCAGCAATATAGCACTCTAGCCGCTGCATTAATCTGTGCAATGATGATGTCGAATCCATAGCAATTCCATAATGACAAGTGACAGATCCATTATCCCTCGAGGTATTAGCAACTGGCAACTCAGTACTGAGTACAGCAAATATCACATTAATGTAGCCGTTGGGCGCCTTTGTACACTGAAGGTGTAAATTTGAAAGTGTTCCTAGAATAATCAACTTAAAGTACGTTTGTGCCTTGCGAAATATACAATTGACAGTACGTACATAGTAAACACGCCAACAGTGCCGTGCAGTCGCTGTATTAATATGTTCAATGATGACAAGTGTTTTATAAATATTCTAGAGTGACAAAAGGCAGGTCCATTATCCCTCGAAATGTTAACAATTAATTACACATTACTGTGTACACCCATCATCAGGGTACTGTAGACGATGGAATACTTTGTTCACTCATGTTGGAAATTCTAAGGCAATTCTTGAATAGTCTATTTATTCTGCGGTCACGGCCAGTGATACTTCCAAATGGTAGCACGGAGTTTAGCACATTTTCCAACATATCACTCTTGCCGTTGAGTAAATCTGTTGACAGATGGTGTATATAACTCAGCAATTCTAGAACGAGAAATGTAGGTGCACCGTACCTCGATACCTTATCGAGCGAAAACATAGTGCTGAGTACAGCCATCATCCCACTATTGCAGCAGTTGAATAACATTATGCACGGATGATGAAAGATCCAAGGCTATTACAGAATTATCATTCTGTATTTCGGTTATGGCTTGAGTCATTTACAATTGACAGTACGGTACTTGCTACATCCACCAGTATAGCATAGTAGATGTTGAATTATGCTGTTTAATGGTGATTTAATTTCTATTACATTTCCAGAATGACAAGATACAGTTACAACGACCTTCGAGATATTAACAATTTACAACACAGAACTGAGTGCAGCTACCATCACATAAATGTATCCGTTGAGCTACTCTGTTCACTGATAGCGGAAGTTGCTATGTTATTCTTGCATTACCTTTGTGTAGTACGGTTATGGCTAGTGATATTTACAATTGGCGATACGGCGTTTAGTACATCTTCCAATGAATCAATGTTCCCGTTGGATTGCCATTTCCACTGATGACGCATATACGACAGCAATTCTGTAACGAGAAATGCGAATCTATTGTAGCCCGTGGTACTGACAAATGACAACACAGTACTGAGTACAGCTTTCATCACATTATTGTAGCCGTTGGACTACTTTGTTCACTGATGATGGTAATTCCAAGATATCTCCTAAATGACCTATGTATATTGCTGTTACGGCTGGAGATATTCACAAGACACAGTACGGTAATTGGTACATCTATCAGGAGAGCACTGTAGCCGTTGGATAAACTTTGTCACTGCAGGTGCATACACAAGAGCATTTGTAGAATCAAAAACGCAGGTTCTTTGTTCCTCCAGAAATGAATAAATGACAAAACAGCACCGAATGCAGACATCATCAACGTAATGCAGCCATTGTACAGCTTCGTTCATTGATGTAAATACAAGAGCTATTCTGGAATAATCATTGCATATCACGGTTATGGCTTGAGACATTTACTATTGACTGCAGGGCACTTAGTACACTTACTTAATTACCTACTGTCGCCGTTGGATTATAATGTTCAATGATGATTTATGTTCTATGACACTCCGAGAATGGCAACACTCTGGTCCACTATCCCAAGGGATATCAAAATTTGACAGCACTGATATGAATACAGCCATCATCAGAGAAATGTAGGCGATGGACTGCTTTGCTCGCTGACGACGTAAATTCAAGTGCAATTCTAAAAAAGTGAACGAGTGTTACGGTTACGGTTCGAGATATTTCCAACTAACTGTACGGTACATATTACATCCACCATTAAGGCACTGTGGCCGTTGGAGTAAGGCTTCAATGGTCGCTTAAATTCCATTGCACATCCAGAATGGCAAAATACAGGTCCAACATTTACGAGATATTAAGAATTGACAACACAGCACCGAGTACTGCCATCATCAGTGCAATTTAGGCAATGGATAACTGTGTCCACTGGTGATGGTAATTTTTTAGTTATTCTAGAATAATCTATGTATAGTGCGGATATGGCAAGCGATATTTACAGTTAACTATACAATGCTCAGTACACCTACCGACTGAGCACCATTGTGTTGCATTAATCTGTTCACGGATGATGCACGTTCTACAGCAATTCTAGAACGAGGAATGCAGATCCATTATACCTTGAGAAATTGACAATTGAGAACACCGTAGTGAGTACAGGCATAACAAGAGTACTGTAGCCGTTGGGTTCCTTTGTCCACTGATGATATAAATTCAAAGCAAATACAGCAACCATCAATGCATATTGCGGCTACAGCTTGTGATATTACCTAATTACAGTACGTCACGCACTACCTCCACCAATATAGTAACGTAGTCGATGGACAAATCTGATCAATCAGGATATAAATTCTATGACAATGCTAACACAACAGAATACAGATCCACAGATCATCGAGACACTAAAATTTCAAAACACTCTCCACAGTACAGCCATCAACCCATTTATATTGCCGTTGGCATTCTACGTCCTCTGATGACGTAAATTTGAAAGCTATTCTAGAATACCCCATGTATACTTTTGGTACGGCTAGCGAAATTTACAATTCACAGTACGGTGATTAGTACATTTACCTACAGAGCACCATTGGCGTTGTACGAAGTAGCTCAGAGATGATGTATATCCCACAGAAATTGTGGAATGGAAGGTGAAGCTTCACCTTCCCTGCCATATTAACAGCTGGCAATAAAGTACTGAGTGCAGCAATAATCACAGTACTGTTGCCGGAGGTGTACATTTTCCACTGATGACGTACATTCCAATGCAATTTTGGAATAATCTATGTATGGTGCGATTACGGCTTGAGACATTTACAAATGGCAGTACGATACATATTACATCCACCAATATAGCATTGTAGCCATTGGAATAAACTGCTAAATGATGATTTAAATTCTATAACAATTGTAGAATGTCAAAACACATTACCTCAATTCCTCAATAAAAAGTGTATAGTACGGTTATAGATAGGGGTATTTAAATCTGACAGCATCGTGCTTAGTACATCCGCCAATATAGTACTGTTGCGCTTGGATTAAGTTCCTCCACGAAGATATCGTTTCTATAGCAATCCTTAGAAAGGCATAATACAGGTCCACCATCCCTCGATATATTAACAATTGAGAACACAGTACTGAGTGCAGGCGCCATCATAGTACCGTAGCCGTTGGACTACTTTGTTCACTGATGTTGTAAATTCAAAAGCTATTTTGGAATAATCAATCTAGTGTTCCTTCTTGTCTTGAGATACTTATAAATGACGGTACGATGGTTATTGCATCCACCAATGCAGCACTGCGGCCACTGGATTGAGTCAGCTCAAAGATGATTTAAATACTATAACAATTCTGGAATGGGAAATATCAGCCCTATATCCCTCGACATATTTTCAATCAATGACACGATAGTGTCTACGGCCCTCATTTCAGTGCTGCTGACGCCGGCTCATTTGTACACAGATGATGCAAATACCAAACCAAATCTAGGATAATCAGTGTGTAGTACGGTAATGGCTATGGATATTTAAAGCTGACAGTACGCTGATAAGTACATCCACCATTCTAGCCTTGTATCCCTTGGATTAGACAGTTCAAAGACGGTATCGTTTTTATAGCAATTCTAGAACGACGTTGTACAAGTTCATTATCCCTCGAGAAAATAACAATTGACAACAAACTACTGAGTGCAGCCATCATCTCATAACTATATCCGTTGTACTACTTTGTTCACTGATGACGTAATTCCCATAGCAATACTGGAATAATCAATGCATATTACGGTTATTGCTCGAGATATATCAAACTGACAGTACGGGACTCATATCATCTACCAATATAGTCCGGTGGCCGCTGGGTCATTATGTTCAATGACAAATTACTTACTATAACATTCCTGGAATTACAAAACACGAATTCCCTGGCACTCGAATACATAGCAGTTGGCAACAAATTGCTGACCACAGTCATCAACACAATACTGCAATATTTGAACAACATCTTCCAATAAAAGTCTCTGTTCCAATATAACTCAAAGCTTATCAATGTATGCTATGGTTATGGCTAGAGATATTTAAAGTTGACAGTGCGGTACCCCGTACATACCCCAGCAGAGCACTGCAGCCGCAGTATTAATCCATTCAATGGTGATTTATGCTTTGTAGCTGTTATAGAATGCAAAATGCAGATCCATTAAACCTTGAGGAATTAAAAATTGACAGCTCAGTGCTGAGTACTGCCATTATGACAGTAGTGTATGTGTTGGAATACTCTGTCCACATATGATGTACACTCCATAGCAATTCTGCAATAATCAGTGTATGTTACGGATATTGCTTGAGATATATACAATTGAGATTACGTTACGTGTTGCATCCACAAATATAGCACTGTAGCCGTAGTGTTAATCTGTTTGCTGATGACCTATATTTCACAGCAATTCCAGAACGAGATATGCAGATCGATTGAACCCTACGAAATTAACTATTGACGACACAGTATTGAGTAGATCCATCACCACTGTAGTGTAACGGTTGGATAATATTTTGCACTGATAATGTAAGTACCAAGCTGTTCTATAAAAATCAATGTACAGTACGGCTACGGCTGGAGTTACCTCCAACTGACAGCACGGTACTCAGTACATCATCCAGCAAAGAACTGCTGCCGCTGAATTTACCTGTTCAGTGATGACTACGATTACACATCAATCCTATAATGGCAAAAGATGGACCCTCAATCCCTCGCTATATTAACTATTGACAACACTGCACTGAGTGCAGCCATCATCACCGTAATGTAGCCGCAGAATTACTTCATACACTTATGATGTACATTCCATAGATATTATGGAATAAACGATGAACTTTACGGTTATGTATTGAGGTACTTGCATCTGATATTACTATACCTAGTACATCCACCAGCAGAGCCCTGCAACCGCTGTATTAATCTGTTGAGTGTGGAATTAAATTCTATAACTATTCTAGAATAACGAAGGACGGATCCATCATCCCTTGAGTTATTAGCAATAGACAACACATTACTCATTGCAGACATGCTCACGGTTCTGTAGCCGTTGGAATACCATGTGCACAGATGATGTAAATTCGAAGAACATCGTGGAATGGTCAATGTATACTACGGTTGTGTCCTGAGATGCTTCCAATTCAGAGTACGTTACATACCACACCGACCAATATAACACTGTAGCCATTGGATTCATTTGTTCAATGATGACTTAAATTGTATCACATTCCTAGAATGTCAAAAGACAGGATCATTGATGCTGGAGGTATTTACAATTGACAACACAATACAAAGTACAGCTGTCATAGCAGTAATTTAGCCGTTGCAGTGCTTTGTTCACTGCTGATGTATATTTCACGGCAATTCTAGAAAGAGAAATGCAGATCAATTGTTCTCCGAGAACTTAGGAATTGACAACACGGTACTGAGTACAGCCATCATCACTGTAGTGCAATGGTTGAATAACTTTTTTCGCCGATAATATCAGTTCCAAGCTATTCTAGAATAAAATATGTATATAACAGTTATGGCTAGAGATATTTCCAACTGACAACACGGTACTTAGTATATCAAGCAGCAGAGAAATTCAGCCTATGTATTAACCGGTTTAGTGTTGACGTAAGTATTATATGTACTCCTGAATGACACAAGATACGCCTATTATCCTTCCAGATTTTAACAATTAACAACACATTACTCAGTACAGCTATCATATCATACCTGTAGCCGTTGGACTACGTTGTTCACTGATGACACGTATTCCTAGGCAATTCGAGAATACCCATTGTATATTAAGGTTACGGCATGAAGCATTTAAAATTGACAATTTCGTACACATGACACACACAAGTATAGCACTTTAGCCGTTAGAATAAGCTGATCAACGATGATTTAGATTCTACAGCAATTCCATAATGGCAAAACGCAGATCCACTGAAGCTCAAGATATTGACAATTGGCGACGTAGTACTGAGTTGAGCCGTCATCACAGTAATGTAGCCGTTGGAATGCTTTGCTCACTGAAGATGCAAATTAGAGGGTGAATCTAGAATAGCCAACGCATATTTTGGTTATGAATAGTGACACTCACAAGTGACAGTACGGCGCTTTGTACACCCACCAACAGAGCACTGTTGGCAGTGGACGAACCTGCTCACTGATGATGTAAACCCTACAGTAATTCTAGAAGGAGATGTGAAGGTCCATTGTTCCTCTTGATATTAACAATTGACAGCACTGTACTGAGTACAGCCAAAATCACAGTAGCGTAGCAGTTGATTACATTGCCCACAGACGTTGAGAATTCCTGAGCAATTCTGGAATAATCTGTGTATATTACTGTTACGACCTGAGATAATTCCCATTGCCAGTACGGTACATACTTCTTACACTAATATAGCACTGTAGCCGTTGGATTAACATGATCAATAATGATTAATATTCTATTCCAATACTGGAATATCAAAATACAAATCCAACTTCCCTCGAGACACTAACAACTGTCAACACCGTACCGAGAACAGCCATGATCGCATTATTGTAGCCGTTGGACTACTTTGTCCGCTGATGATGTAAATTCCAATGCAAACCTGGAAAAATCATAGTATATAACGGTTATGGCTTAAAATACTTAAAATTGACCGGATGGTACTTATTACATCCACCAATGTATTACTGTAGACGTTGCATTAATCGGCCCAATCATGATTAAAATGCTAAACAAGTCTAGAATGTCTAAATACAGATCCACTGACTCTCGAGGCATTAACAATTGACGACACAACACTGTGTTCTGCCATCGTCACAGTAACGCATCCGTTGGTCTACTTTGTTCACTGATGATGTAACTTCGAAAGTGATTCTGTAATAACCAACGTATAGCGCGGTCATTGCCAGTGACATTTATAATTGACGGTACTGCATTTAGTATATGTACCAACAGAGCACAGCAGCCGCTACATTAACCGGTTCAATGATGACTTAGACCTTATAGCTAGTCTAGAGTGACAAAGTAGGTCCATTATGCCCCGAGATATTTGCAATAGACAACAAAGTACTGATTACAGCCATCATCACAGTATTGTAACGGTTGAATTATACTTTTCACTGATAATGTCAGTTCCAAAGTAATTCTAGTGTAATCAATGGATACTATGGTTATGGCTAGAGATATTTAGCATTGACGGCACGGTACACATTACGTCTACCAGCAGATCACTGCAGCCGCTGTATTAATCTGTTCCATGATGATTTATATTTTACAGCTGTCCCAGAACGACAGAGGGAGATTCATTATCCCCCGAGATATAACAATTGACAACACGGAAAAGAGTACAGCCGTCATCACTGTTGTGCACCGGTTGGTCTACTTTGTTCTCCGATGAGGTAAATTCCAAGTCAGTTCTGGAATAAACAATAAATATAACTGTTTTGGCCTGAAATAAGTTAAATTGACCGTAGAGTACTTATTACATCCACCAATATAGCGCTGTAGCCGTTACATTAATCAGTCCGTTGTAGAATTAGGTTCTATAACAATAATAGAGTAACAGAATACAGATCCACTGACCATCGAGGCATTACAGATTAAAGCACAGTACTGAGTAGTCCCACCATGGCAGTGTTGTAGCCTTTGCGAAACTCTGTATAATGACGATGCAAATTCCAAAGCCATTCCAGAATAATCAATATATATTGCAGTTATGGCATGAGATATGTACAAATGACAATACTGTACATATTACATCCATCAATATAGAACCGTAGCCGTAGGATTAACCTGTTCACTGATATTTTAACCTCTATGTCAATTCCAGACTGCAAAATGGAGATCCACTGTCCCTCGAGATATAAGCAATTCGCAATACAGTACAGAATACAGCCACCATAAGAGTCATGTATCCGTTGGTCTACTTTGTCCACTGACGATGTAAACTCGAAAGTGATTCTAGAATGACCTATGTAGGATGCGGTTATGGCTAGTGATATTTACAATTGAGAGTACGGCATCCAATGCGTCCACCAACAGATCACATTTCGCGCTGCATTAACCTGGTCAATGAAGATGTATATTCCACGGCAATCCCAGAACGAGAATTGCAGACCCATTATCCCTCCAGACATATGACAACACAGTTCTGAGTAAATCCATCACCACAGCACATGAGCCGTTGGACCAATTGCTTCGCTGAAAACTTTAATTTAGCAGCAAGTCTAGAATGATCAACGTATAGTACGGTTATGCCTTGAGATACTTCGAATTGTCAGTACGCTAGATATTACATCCACCAACGTAGCGATGTAGCTGTCGGAATAAGCTGTTCAATGGTGATTTAGTTTCAATAACTCTTCCAGAAAGACAAAACACATGTCAACTAGACCACGAGATGTTAACAATTGACACCACAGTTCTGCGTACGGCCATCATACCAGTAATGTAAACATTGGGCTACATGGTTTACTGGTGGTAGAGACACCAAAATAATTCTTGAACGACCTATGTATAGTACGGTTAATGCTAGTGACATTAGCAATTCACTGCACGGGATTAGAGACTTCACAGAGCATGTATGTTCTTCAGCAATTGCAGAATGAAAAATCACGGTCCATTATCCTTCGAGAAATTAGCAACTGAAGACACATTACTGAGTACAGCCATCATTAGAACAATGTAGCTGCTGGACCTCTTTGTTCACGGACGTTTTAAATGCCAGTGTCATTCTGGAGTAGCCTATTTATGCTACGGTTATGGCTAGAGCCTTTTGAACTCTCAGTACTGTACATATTACATTCACCAACAGAGTACATCAGCCGTGTGATTAATCGGATCAATGATGATTTAAATACTATAGCAATCCTAGGTTGGCAAAATACAGGTCCACCATCTGTCGAGATGTCAGAAATTCACAAAATTGTTCTGAGTGCATCTACCATCACAGTAATGTAGCCGTTGGAATACATTGTGCACTGATGACGGAAGTCCTAAAGTAATTCCTGAATAGCATATCTGTAGCGCGGATACGGCAGGTGACATTTCCATTTGTCAGTAACGAAATTAGTACATCTGCCGTCATCGCACTGCTGCTGTTGCATTAATACGTCCACTGATGATGTATATAAAACGCCTTTCAGATCCATTATCCCTCGAGATACTAACTATTGACAATACACTACTTAGTACAGTCATCATCACAGTAATGTAGCCGTTGTAACGATTAGTTCGCTGATATCGTATGTTCCGAAGCAATTCTGGAATAATTAATCAATGGTACCGTTATGGCTAGAGATATTTCCAAACGACAGCTATGTACTTAGAACGTCCACCAGCAGTGCACTACAGCCGCTGCACAAATCTGTTCAATGATGACGTCGATTTCATGGCAAACCTAGAATGACAAGAGACAGATACATTATCCCCCTGTATAGTAACAAGTGATAGCCCAATACTGAGTACAGCCACCAGTACCGTACCGTGGCCCTTTGGCTACCTGGTTCACTGAAGATGCAAGTTCCAAAGCTATTCTAGATTAATCCATGTATATTACGGCTCCCTTGAGATATATCCAATTGACAGTACGGCACATACTACATGCACCAACATAGCGCAGTAGCCGTGGGATTAATCCTTTCAGTGACGACTTAATTTCTGTATCAGTTATAGGAAAACTAAGTACACATCCACTGACCGTCGTGATATATAAAACTTTCAACACAGTACAGCGTACAGCCACCATCACAGTAATGTGGCCGACGGAATACTTTGTTCACTGATGATTTAAATTGGAATGAGATTCAAGAATAACCCATTTATTGTGCGGTTATAGCTAGGGATATCTACATTTGGCAGTACGGCATTTAGCACATCTTCCAACAGAGCACGGTTGCCGGTGAATCAATGTGTTCGCTGAGAATTTAAATACTACAGACATTCTAGAACGATGATAGCAGATCCATTGTCTCTCGGGGAATTGAGAAATGACGACACGGAACTGACTACAGTTATCATCACGGTGCTGTAATCGACGAGTAGCTTTGTCCACTTATGATGAAAATTCCAAGGCAAAAGCGGAATAATCACTGTGTATTGCGTTTACGACTTGAGATATTTCCAATTGACAGAACGGTACATACTAAGACATCCAATATAGTACTGTAGCCGTTGGATTAGTCTGCTCAATGATGATTTAAGTGCTGCATCAAGTCTAGAATGAAATAATGTAGTTCCAATTTCCCTCGAGGCATTAGTAAATGACGACACAGTTCTGAGTCCATCCGCCATGGCAGTAAGGTAGACGTTGGACTTCATTGTTCACTGATGTTGTATATTCCAAGCAATTCTGGACTGATAAATTTTCAGTGCGGCCATTGCGAGAGATATTAACAATTGACACTACGGTAAATAGCATATCCACAAATGTGGCAGATTATCCGTTAGATTAAACTGGCCATATATGGTTTAAAACCTATAGCAACCCAAGAATAACAAAATACAGTTCCAATATCCCTCGAGATGCTAACAATTGACAACACTGTACAGTGTACAGCAGTGTACACTACAGCAGTTCTGGAACGAGAAAAGCAGATCCATTGTCCATCGAGAAATGAACAAATGACAACACAGTACTGACGACAGCAATCGTCGCGGTATTGTAGCCGTTCAAGAGCTTAGTCACGGATCATGTAGATTAAAATGCATTTCCAGAATAATCAATTTATATTAAGGCTACGGCTGGAGGTACTTCCATTTGACAGTACAGTGCTTATAACATGCAACAATATAGCATTGTATTCGCTGAATTAAACTGTTCAGAGGTGATATATATTTTATAACGGATCTAGAGTGACAAATACAGATCCACTTTCCCTCGAAAAATTAATAATTGAGAACACAGCACTGAGTACAGCCATCATCACACTAACGTAGCCGTTGGACCTTTTTGATCACTGACGATGTAGATACGAAGGTGATTGTGGAATACCCCGTATATAGTGCGGTTATAGCTATTCACATATTCAATTGATATTACGGCAATTAATATATCATCCAGCATATCGCCTTTGCCGCTTTGTTAATCTGTTCAGAGATGACGTAAATCACACCGCAATCCTAGGACGAGAAATGCAGATCAATAATCACTCGAGTTATTATCAAGTGCTGAGTCACAGTGCTGAGTACAGCCACCGTCACTGAGTTGTAGCCGTTGGATTACTTTGTACACTGATAATGTAAATTCGCACGTGATTGTACAATAACCAACGTACAATGCGGTTACGTCTAGAGTTATTTACATTTGACAATAAGTTGATTAGTACATCTTCCATGATGGCAGTATTGCAGTTGTATCAATCTGCTCACAGATGACGTACATCCTGCAGCAATTAAAGAATATAAATGCCGATCCATTATCCCTCGAGATATTAACAAGTTACAACGCGGTACTGAGTGCAGCCATAATCGAAGTATTGCGGCCGTTCCATAACCTGTTCACCGATGATGTAAATACCAATGCAAGTCTTGAATGAACAACGTATATTACGGATGTGGCTTGGGATACTTCCAATTGACAGTACAGTACTAACTACATCCACGTACATAGCACAGTATTCGTTGGATTATTCGGTTCAATGATGATTTATGCTCCACAAGGATTCTAGAATGACTGAGTACAGATCCGCTGAACATCGAGAAATTAGCAATTGCCGTCGCATTTCTGAGTACACTCACCATCACGGTAATGTATACATTGGACTGCTTTGTTCACTAATAATAGATATTCGAAAGTGATTCTAGAGTAACCTATGCACAGTTCGGCTATGGCTACTGATATTTACAATTGAGAGTGCGGCATTTACTTCGTCTACCAACAGATCACTTTCGCCGTTGTACTAATCTGGTCGCTGATGATGTACATTCCACAGAAATTTTAGAACGGAAGGCAAGTCCGTTAGCTCTCGTGACATTATCAAATGACGACACATTAATGAGTACAGCCATCATCACAGCATTGTAGACATTGAATAACTTTGTTCACCGATGACGATATTTTCAAAGCAATTCTGTAGTAACCGTTGTATGTTACGGTTACGGCATCCGAAATTTCGAATTGACAGTACGGTACATATTTCATCCATGAATATAGCGCTGTAGCTAATGGACGAAGCTGTCCATTGAAGATTTAAATCCTATAAATATTCTAGAATGATAAATCACAGAACCACTGTTCCACGAGATGTTAACGACTCTCAAATCTGTACTAAGTGTAGTCACCATCACAGCATTGTAGCTGTTGGGCTACTTCGCTCACAGACGAGGTAAATTCGAAAGACAGTATAAAATGACCCACGTATAGTGCGGCTACGGCTATTGACAACTACAATTGACATTATTGCATTTAGTACATCTTCCACCAGATCAGAGTTGCCACTGTAGTAATTTGTTCACTGATGACACATTTACCGCAACATTTCTAGAACTAGAGATACAGATCCATCATTCCTCGAGATATTAACAAATGACGACAAGGAGCTGGGTACATCCAACATCACAGGTTTGACGCTAGTGACTAACTTTGTTAATTGCTGATGAAATTTCCATAGCAGTTCAGGAATAATCATTGAATATTACTGTCTTTTCTTGTGATATTTGCAATTGACACTACGGTACTTACTACATCCACAAATATAGCACGGCAACCGTTGCATTACTCTGCTCAGTGATGATATAGGTTATATAAGTATTTTGGAATGACAAAATACAGATCCGCGAACCCTCGAGTTATTACAAATTGGTAACACATTGGTGAGTGTACCTACCATCACGGTAATGTAGCCGTCGGACAACTCTGTTCACTGGTGATGCAAATGCAAATGGAAGACTAGACTAACCTATATATAATGCGGCTGCGACTGGTGACATTTCCAATTGAGAGTAGGACACTCATTACGCCCACCATTATAGCATGGTAGCCGTTTCATTACTCTGATCAATGATGATTTAAGTCATATAACAGTGCTAGAATGGCAAAATACAGATCCACAAACCCTGGAGGCAATAGCAATTTGTAACACAGTACTCAATACACCCACCATCACAGTACTGTAGCCGTTGGACTTCTTTGTTCACTGATAATGTACATTTGAAGGTGGTTCTAGAATAACATATGTTCAGTGCGCACACGGCTATGGTTATCTAAAACTTATAGAACGGCATTTAGTGCGTCTTCCCCAGATCACTGATGCGGCTTGACTAATCCGTTCACTGATTATGTACTTTCCACATCAATTCTAAAATGAGAAACGCAGATCCACTATCTCTCGAGACATTAGCAGATGACAACGCAGTACTTAGTACAGCCATCATCACAGAATTGTAGCCGTTCAATAACTTTGTTCACTGATGATGAAAATTCCAGAGCATTTCTGGAATAATCATTACACATTACCGTTTGACTTGAAATATTATCTATTGACACTTCGGTACTTAGTACTTCCAGCAATATAGCAGTACTGAGTACAGCCACCATCAGATTGATGTAGCCGTTGGGATACTTTATCAACTTACTATGCAAATTCGAAAGATGTTCGGGAGTAGCGCACGTATAGTGCGGTTACGGCTAGAGACATTTACAATTAACAACACGGCATTTTGTACACCTTCCAAAATGTCAATGTTGCCGTTTGTTAATATGCTCGCTGGTAGTGTACGCAACATAGCAATTCTAGGTCGAGAAACTCAGATCCCTTTTCCGTGGAGATATTAACAAATTGTAACACAGCACTGATTGCAGCTATCATCACATTATTGTAGCTGTTGAATAACTTTGTCCACTGATGACGACGACTCCAAAGCAATTCGGGAATGATAATTATATATTACGGTTATGGCATGAGTCATTTCCAATTGGTTGTACGGCAGCTATTGCATCCATCAATATAGCACTGCAACCGTTGGATTAATTTGTTCAATGATGATTTCCATTCGATATCAATTCTAGAACAAGGGTGCACAGATGCAGCGGCACTCGCGATATTAACAAGTAACAACACACGGCTTAATACATCCATCATCACATTATTGAATACGTCGTATAACTCTGTTCACTGATAATGTACGTTCCATAGCAATTCTGTCATTAACCATGAATGGTAGCGACATATTTTGTGACATTTCCAATTGCCAGTAGGGTGCCTATTACGTCCAGCGATGTAGTAATGTAGCAGTGGGGTTAAGCTGTTCAATGATCATATAAATTAAAAGACAATCCTAGAATGAGTAACATCAGGTCCACTATCCCCAGAGGTATTAACAATTGACACCACAGTTCTGAGTACTGCCATCATCTCAGTTATGTGGACGTTCAGTTAACTTGTACACTAATGGTGAAAATTCAAGGGCAATTCTTGAATGGCCTATGGACGTTGTGGATATGGCAAGTGACATTTCCAATTGACAGTACGGTATTTAGTACATGTTACAACAGATTACGGTTGCCGTTGCTTCAATCTGTTCATTGATGATGTATATACGACAGCAGTTATAAATCGAGACATGAAGATACATTATCCCTGTAGATGTTAGCAAATGTCGGCACAGTACAGAGTACAGCCGTTATTCTAGTAATGTTGCCGTTAGGCTACTTTGTTCAGTTACGATGTGATTACGAACGTGGTCCTAGATTAACTTATGTATAACGCCGTTATGTCTAGTCATATTTACAATTGGCAATACGACATGTATTGCATGATCCAAGAGGTCACTGTTGCCGTTGTATTAATATGGTCGATGATGCCGTTTATTCAACAGCAGTTCTAGAACGAGAAATTTAGATCCATTAACTCTCGAGATATGCACAAATGACAACAAAGTTCTTTGACCAGCCATCATCACAGTATTGTAGCAGCTGAAAAACTTTGTTCTCCGATGGTGTAATTTCCGCAGCAATTCTAGGAAAATCGTTATATATCTTTATATATAATCGTTATATATCGATTATATATATAATCGTTATATAGTTGCAGCCTGAGATGTTAGCAATTGACAGTACGTTACACATTACATACACGAGTGTAGCACCGTAGCACTTGGATTATTGTGTTCTACGACGGTTTAAATTCTACAAGATTCCTAGAATGACAAGATGATGCTCTATCCTTCCCCGAGACATTTACAATTGACACCACAGTATTGAGTAATGCCATCTTCACAGTAATGTAGCCGTTAGACTACTTCGTTAGCTGGTAACGTGGTTTCGAAAGTGATTCCAGAATAGCATATGTATTGTGCGGCTACGGCTAGTGACGCTTATAATTAACAGTACGGCATCCGGTATGTCTACCAAATGATCACTGTTGATGTTGTATCAATCTGGTCACCGAGGACGTATACGCCACAGTAATTCCAGGAAGAGAAAAGGAGATCCATTATACATCCAGGCACGAAAAATCTGCAGTACAGTACTGAGTACATCCATCGTCAACCTATTGCAGCCGTTCTATAGCTTTGTACATTGATGTTGAAAATTCCAATGCAATTATGGAATAATCATGGTATATTACGCTTGTGTATAGGGATATTTACAACTGACAGCACGGTAATCTTTACACCCACCAATGTGTCGCGGTAGCCGTTGCAATTCTCTGTTTATTGATGATTTACTTTCTATAAAAATCCTGGAATGAAAACATACGTATCCACTGACTCTCGAGTTAATTGCAACAAGCAACTCAGTACCGAGTGCACCCACCATAACAGTAATGTAGCAGCTGGACTACTTTGTTCACTGATGTTGTAAATTCAAACGTAGAACTAGAATAACTTTCGAATAGTGCGGTTATGTCTAGTAATATTTACAAACGGCATTACAGCAATTGATACATCTAACTGTTGAGCACTGCTGATGTCCGATTAAGATTGTTCACTGAAGATGTATACACTACAGCAATTGTAGAACTGGAAATGAAGTTCCTCTATCCCGCAGGAAATCAACAATTGAGATCAGAGTACAGGGTACAGCCATCATCACAGTAATGTAGCAGCTGGTCTGCTTTTTACACTGATCCTGTGAACTCCAAAGCAATTCTGGAATTATCAATGTATAGTAGGCGTATTGCTCGGGATATTTGCAATTTACATTGCGTTACTTATTACATCCACCAATATAGTCCTGTTTCCGTTTTATTAATATGTTCAGCAGTGATTTATATTCTACAACAATTCTATAATGACAAAATACGGATACCTTGTCTCTCGAGTTACCAGCATTTGACAACAGAATAATGAGTACAGCCATCGTCACAGTAGTGTAGACGTTGGACAGATTTCTCCACTGATGATGAAATTTCCAAAGCAACTCTGGAACAATCAATGTATATTACGGTTATGTCTTGAGAAATTTCCTAACGACGGTGAGTTACTTGGTACATCCACCAATACAGCACCGTAGCCGTTGGAATGATTTGTCCACTGATGACGTAAATTCCAAAGCAACTCGAGAGTAGTCAATTAATTTTACGATTATTGCGCGAGATATTTGCAATTAACAGTACGGCTCTTGTTACGTCCACCGGTATAATACAGTAGCCGTTGGATTAACCTGATGAATGATGATTTAAATTCTATAACAATTCTAGATTGACAAAATACAGGTCCACTATCAGCCGAGATGTTGACAACTGACGATATTGCACCGAGCACAGCCATCATCCCTGTAATGTAGTCGTTGAAATGGTTTGTTTACTAATGATGCATATTCCACAGTAATTCTGGAATAAACTATGCATGGTGCGGTTATGGCAAGTGCTATTTACAATTGAAAGAACCGCATATAGTACATCCTCCAAAAGGTCGCTCTTGCCGTTGGATAATTCTGTTCACTGATGATGTGTATTCCACAGCATCTTTATACCGATAAACGGATAGACAGTGTCCCTAGAGATATTAACTATTGACAACAAAGCACCGAGTACAGTCATCGTCACAGTAATGTAACCGTTGTACTGCATTATTCAACAATGATTTAAATTCCAAAGCAATACTGAAATGTTCAATTTATGGTTCGGCTATGACTGGAGACATTTCCAGATGGCAGCCCGGTACTTGGTATATTCGAAAGTAGAGCACTGCAGCCGCTGTGGTACTCTGTTGCGAGATGACCACGGCTTCATAGCAATTCCAGGATGACAAAGGAAAGATCCACTAACCTCAGAGATTAAGTGAATGAGAACAATGTACTGAGCACAACCCTCGTCGCAGTGCTGTAGCCGTTGAATATCATTCTCTGCTGATAATGTAAATTCCAAAGCAATCCTAGAATAACCAATATATAGTACGGTTGTACCTTGAGGTACTTCCATTAGAGAGTACGTCGCATATTACATCCGCCAATATAGCGCTGTAGTCGTAGGATTAAACTGTTGAGTGATGATTTAAAATCTATAGGATTTCCAGAATGACAAAATGCTGGTCCAGTATCCCTCGAGACAACGACAATTGACAGCACAGTACTGAGGACAGCCATCATCACAGCCATGTATACGTTGGGTTACTTTGTCTACTGGCGATATATACTGAAACGTAATACTAGATTAACCTGTGTATAGTACGGTTGTGGTTAGTGACATTTACAATTCACAGTACGGTAATTAGAACATCAACCAACCCAGCAGAGTTGCCGTTGGATTAAACAGTTCACTGAAGATGTATATTCTGCAGCATCCGTAGAATGAAAAATGAAGGTCAATTATGCCACGAAAAATGAACAACCGACGGCTCAGTACTGAGTACAGCAGTCATGACGGTGAGGTAACCATTGGACCGCTTTGTCCACTGATGACGTAAATTCCAACACATTTATGCAATAATCAATATATAGTTTCGCTGTGGATGGAGATATTTCCGACTGACAGCACGGTTCTTAGTACACTCAAATGCAGAACACTAGAGACGCTCTATTAATCTGTTCCGCGATGACTTCGGCTTCATACCAATACTGGAGTGACAAACGACAGATGCACTATACCTCGAGATATTAGCCGACGAAAACACAGTACTAAGCGCAACGACCGTCACAGTAGCTCAACCGTTGAATGATATTGCCCGCTGATAGTGTAAATTACAAAGCAATACTAGAAGAATCTATATACAGTGCGGTTGTGGCTTGAGATATTAAGAATTGACAGTACGGTACATCGTACATCTGCCAGCAGAGCACTGCAGCCGCTCTATTGATCTATTCAATGATGATTTGGATTTTATAGCTCCTCAAGATTGGCAAAATACAGGTCCATTACTCCTCGAGACATTAGCAATTGATAACACAGTATTAAGTACAGCCTTCGTCGCAGTGCTGTAGTGGTGGGACTTGTATGCTTAGTTATGATATAAACTATGAAGTCTTCTTAGAATAACCCGTTTAATGTAATTTGTTGCCTAGAGATACTTGCAATTGAGAGAACGGTACTCAGTACATACACCAGCAGTGCACTCTTGCGGTTGGATTAATTTGTTGGTTCATGATAACAGTTACGCAGCAATGCTAGAACAGTCATTGTGTAGTACAGTTACAATTAGAGATATTTACCATCGTCAGAGCTGTACATGGTGCATGGACGAGGGGTGCACAGTAGTCGCTTGATTAATCCCTACAATATTGCTTTCAATTCTATAGAAATTACATAATGGCAAAAGGCAGATCCATTATCGCTCAAAGTATTAAGAACTGGCTACATGGTACTGCATACAGCCAACATCATATTATAGGTGCCGTTGGATTAACTCATTCACTGGTTACTTAGGTTCCGTAGCAATTCCAGAATAATCAATGTTTGGAACTGTTGTGTCTAGATATATTTGCAGTTGGCATTCCGGTACTTAATACATCGACCATGAGGTCGCAGTAGCAGATTGCTTATCTTCCCAATGAAATAAATTCGATAGCAATTATAGAATTACAAAAGGCAGATCCATGATCCACAGTACACTGTACAGCCATCATTCCAATGTTGTAGGCGGGTGACTGGTCTCTACTCTTAAGATTCAATTTCCGCAGCAATCGTAGAGTAATCAATGTACTGGTCAGATGTAACTAGAGGTATTTACAATTGAGAGTAGTACATCCACCAACAGAGCACAGTTGCCGTTGGATTAATCTATTCACTCATGACTTAGACTCTATAGATACTCTAGAATCATCAACGGATGCGTCGTATATCTGTAGTGGTATTGACAAGTGGCAATAGAGTACTGCGTGTATATATCTGCACAACATTATGCCATTCGCGATAAGCTGTTCGCTGATCCTTTTATTCCTTCAGAAATAGTACAATGATTCTAGAATGTTATAGAAGTTAGGCGATCATTGAATTCTCCAATCCAGTGACAATTATAATCTGTATATGGGTACGCACTCTACTGTATGTACAGTTGTCAATATCACTATAGAAAATTGATTTATACATTGATGACTGTAGAATTGCTGTATAAAATGAAAGATCAGAGTATAGGCTAATACAATGGCTGTAGCACTGTGTTAATTTCCATACCATGTAGTGCATTTTCAAATGGTCGTACCACCAGGTATAAGTGATTGAACCTTGGATCAATCCGGAACTGCTGTAGAGGCTAAAACTTCAGTGAACAGGTTAGTCCAATGGCTATAGTACTGTGTAGAAGGCTGCGATATGCACTCTATTAACAATTGCCAATATCTGTAGCTAAATTTGATCTACACATTCCTCATCCTAGAACTGCTATAGAACTTAGATGATCAGCGAAAAGAATAATCCAATAGATATCGCACTGCGTATACGGCCACACTCAATACTGCATGTTCAGTTGTCTATATCTAAGGCAAAAATTGATGTATCCATGAGTCGTTCAAGATTAGCAATATAATAAAGATGATCAGAGTATAAATTAGTACAGTGGCTGTCGGTCATAGTTTATTGCTATACTCAGAGGTTGAGTGCCAATTTTTCATATCTCTAACTATTACAGACTCATCCTTTGATCATCCTAAAGCTGCTATAGAATTAATATCATCTGTGAACAGATTTATCTGACAGCAAGGCAGCTCTGCTGGTTGATATACGAATTACCGTACTCTCAATTGCATATGCCTCTAGACACAACTGATCCATTCATTGATTACTCTGGAGCTTCTGCGTAATATAAAATATATGTGAACAAGTAATTCCAATGGCTACAGTGGTGTGATGATGGCTGTACTCAGTACTCTCTTGTCAATTGTCAGTACCTCCGTCGATAATTGGTCCTGCTCTACACATTCTCGAATTGCTGTGGAATATAAACCACCGATAAACAGATCAATACAATGGTTGCATTAGGGTGTTAATTGCTGCACCCTGTACTTTACTCTCGGAGCTTGTTGTCTCGAGCGATGGGAGAGTTACCGTTCGTCATTCTAGAAATGTAACAGAATATAAGTCTTCAGTGAATATATTCATCCAGCTACTAGAGAACTGTGTTGATGACTGCACTTTGTGCTGTATTGACATCTGTCAATACCTCTAGTGGTAATTAATCCATAAACTAACCGCTCTAGAATTTTCGTAGAACCTAGATTATCTGCGAACGGATTAAACCCATGGATGTGGTAAGGTTCAGACTTCAAGTACCAATGCTGAATCTCCAATTGCCAATATCCTTAGGGGCAATTAACCCTTCCGGTGATAATACCATCATAGCAATATAAGTCAGATCAGATAGGAGTAGGTTGATGCAATGGCTTTGGTATTGCGTCGATAGCTGTACTGTCAGTTGCTAACGTCTCTTGAGAAAACAGATTTATACGTTGATCAGTCAAGAATTGTCATAGAATACAAGTAACCAGTGAAATTTAAATAATCGGTCAACAAGCATATCCAAAGGCAACATTACTGTAATGATGGCTATATTCTGTACTGCCTTGTCTATTTTCTATGACTCTAGAGATAATGGTTCTGCCTCTTGTCACTCTAGGATTGCTATAGTATATAAATCATCAGTGGACAGATTTAACCAACGACAACTGTGCCGTGCTTGTGAACGTAATATGTGCCGTATTGTCAATTGTAAATATCTCTAGCCATAATTAAATTATACATTGGTTATGCTAGAATTCCCGAGGAATATTTATCATCTGCGGATAAATTTGACGAACGGTTACAGTACTCTGATGATGGTTTCATTCACTACTGTGTTGACAGGTGCTAGTATCTCGTGCCATAAAGAATCTGCCTCTAGTCACTATAGAATTGCTATAGAATTTATATTATCGTTTATTCAGGTTGCTGCAACGGCTACAGTGCTTTGTTCATGCCTATACTCAGTACTCTAATGACATATGTCTATGTCTCCAACGAAAGTTCCAATGTCCTTTAATTATTCCACATTTTCTAAAGAATTTCGATGATCAGCGAACAGATTAATTGATTGGCTATATTATTGTATAGATGGCTACACGCGGTACTGCATTTTCATTTGTCAATATCACTACCGATTTATGGTCTATTCGATCACCATCATACAACAGCTATAAAGCTTAAATTATCAATTAACTGATTAACCTATGGGCTAAAGTATTGTGATGATGCCAACAGTCAGTGCTGCGTTGTGTGTTGTCAACGTCAACAGTGATAATGTATCTGCCTTCTGCCATCCAGAATTTGCTACAGAATTTCATCATAAGTGAGCGCATTAATCAAACGACAGCAGGGATCCCATGTTTGCAATACCACGTACTATATTGGCATATGACAATGTGACATCGACAATTTCTCTGTACGTTAATTATTCTAGAATAGCTGGGGAATTTATATCATCACAGAACATATTAGCCCTCGGCTACAGTACTGCGATGATGGCTGTACTCAGCAATGATTTGTCGTTTGTCGATTTCTCGAGGGCTGGTGCACCTAACTGTTGATCACTCTGGAAATGCTATTGAGCTTAAGTCATCATTGAAGAGGCTATTCCGACAGATACAGTACTCAGTTGCTGCAAGTACTGCAAATACCATTTGCAAATACCAGTAGCCGTTACTGACTTTTTCATTGGTTATCCTAGTATTGCAATATAAGTTAAATCCATAGAGTGCTAATGACTCATCGGCAGTACTGTCGGCAGTACTGCCATGATGGCTGTACTGAGCACTATGTTATCAACTGTTAATGTCGAGTAATGTCGAGTGATAATGGATCTGTCTTTTTTCATCCAAGAATTGCTGGAGAACTTATATCGTCAGTGTACAGATTAACCGATCGGCTACAGTGCTCTGATGGTGGATGTACCTCGCACCGTTCTGTGAACTGTATATTTCTCTAGCAAAAACCGTAAAATACAATGAATATTGTAGAATTGCTTTGTAATTTGCATAACGAGTGAGCAATGTGATCCAGGGAATGCAGTAATGTGGCGATGTACGTCCTCAGTAGTGTGCTGTCAATTGCTAATATCTCGAGGGATATTGGATTTGCCATATGTCAATCTTTACCTGCCAGAGAAATATAACCATCAGTGAACAGGGTATTCAAACGGCTACCTTGCTCTGCTGATTGCTAAGCTCAGTACTTCATTGTCATATGTCAATATCTCAAGCTATAGCAACTGCATCTATTGTTCATTCTACAACTACGGAAGAAATTATGCGGTCAGCGAACAGATTAGTCGAACGGCAGGTGCTTCGTGTTGATCAACAAACTCAACATTGCATTGACATTTGTCAGCATCTATACCGATATTTTATCTAACCATTGAAGAGTCTACAATTGCTATGCACAACAAACGATCACTGGACAGATTATTGCAGCGGCAACGAGGCTCCCTCGGTGGCTGCAGTAGCTACCGTTCTGACAATTGTTAACATCTCCACATATATCTGATTTATACACTGATTACTCCAGAGCTACCACAGAATTCCAATCATCAGTATAGAGGGGATCCCAACGGCTGCATTTCTATGCTAGTGAATAAATTAGTCCAACGCCAACTGTACTGCAATGATGGCTGTACTCTCTACTGCGATGTCAATTGTTAACACCTCGAGGGATATTAGTCCTGCCCTTTGTCTTTATAGAATTGCTATGAAACATAAATCATTGCTGAACAAGTTAATACTGCGGCTGCAGTACTCTGCTGGCGGATGTACTAAGTACCGTACTGTCAATTGGAAATACCTCATGCCATCGCAGTAATATACATTGATAATTCCAGAGCTGCTTTGGAATTTACACCATTATTGAGCAAAGAAGTACAACGACAACATTACTGTGAAAATGGGTGTACTCAGTACTGTGATGTCACGCGCTAGTGCCTCGAGGGACATTGGATCTCACTTTTGTCACATTAGAATTGCTATAAAACCAAAATCATGTTTGAGCAGATTAATCCTACGGCTACTGAGTTCTGTTCGTGGATTTACTCAGCACTGTACAGTTAAATGCAAATATCCGTAGCTATAATTGTCCTATCCACAGATTACCCTGGAGTTGCTTTGGAATTTGCATCATTAGCCAATTAACGATCCGACATCTCCAGCACTGATATGATGGCTACACTCAGTACTGCTTTGATAGCTGTTTTTATCTCGGTGGACAATGGATCTGGCATTGTTCATTTCAGAATTGCTGCAGAATATGAATCGTCAGTGGACATATTAATCCAACGGCAACAGTGCTGTGTCTGCAGATGTACTAGGTGCCGTACTGTCTATTGCAGGCGTAACAAGACATAATCGTGCTATACAATGGTTTTACTAGAGTTGCTGTGGAATTTAAGTTATTAGTGGACAAAATTCTAGAACGGCTAGAATACAGTGATGATTGCAGTGCTCAGCAATGTGTTGTCATTTGCTGATATTTCTATGCGTAGTGAATCTGTCTTTTTTATTCTATAATTGCTACAAAATCTAGATTATCTTTGACTAGATTAATACAGACGCTGCAGTACACTGCTACTGATTGTGCTACGTGTCTCGCACTCAGTTGGAAATATCTCTAGCCGCACCTGTACTATACATTGGTTATTCCGGAATTGGTTTCGGATTTACATCATCAGTGAGCAAAATAGCCCAGGGGATACATTACCCTGATGATGGCTGTACTCAGTACTGTGTTGTCAATTGTTAATGTCTCAAGGGACAGTGGATCTGTCTTTTGTCAGTCTAGAACTGCTATAGGTGATAATCTATTACTGATCAAATTAATCCAAAGGCGACAGTTCTCTGTTGGTAGATGGAATAGGTGCGGAACTGTTAATTGTATGTGTCCCTAACCATAAACGGACCCTACAATGGACATTCTAGAATTGCTTTGGAATACAGATTATCCGTGAGAAAATTAATCCAACGGCTGCGGTACTGTAACGACGGTTGCTCTCAGTACTGCTTTGACGATTCTTTATATCCAGAGCAGTAGTGGATGTGCCTTTTGCCATTTTGGAATATATATAGGATTAAAGTCATCAGTGTGGAAGCCTTTCCGACGGCTACAGTGTTCTGGTAGTAAACGAACTAAGTACCGTGTTACCAATTCTAAATGTCTCAAGCCACAGATTGTATAAACGTTGGTCATGATTGAAATTCTGTGGAAATTAAGTCATCAGCGAACAAATAATTCCTACGGCTACGGTACAGTCATTGTGGCCACCGTCAGTGGTTTGTTGTGAATTGTTAATGTCTCCAGCGACAATGGATCTGTCTTTTGTCATTCTGGAATGCTATGTGATAACAGTCGTCGTTCCAGATATTCTTCCAACGGCTGCAGTAACCTTTTGTAGGCTGTACTAAGCACCTTACCGCCAATTGTAAGTGTCTCCAGCCATTTCCGATCTATACATTGATTATTCCAAACAAGCTGTTTGATTTAAGTCATCAGTGCGCAAATTAATCCAACTGCTGCAGTACCTTTACCTTGGCAGTACTCAGTACTGCGTTAACAAATGTTAACGTATCTAGCGTATATTGATCTCTCATTTGTCATACTAAAGTTGCTAGCGAATATAAAGAGTCAGTGAACAGCGTAGCCAAACGGCTACAGTGCTACGCTAATTGGTATATACAAGACTGTATTTACATATGTGTCAAATTTTCCAACTGCAGTTGCACTGTCCATTGATCATTCTCCAATTGCTGATGAACTTAGAGAAATTCACTGTCTATATTATTGTGTAGATCGGTATCTTCAGTACGGTATTGCCATTTTCCAATATCCATACCCATATTAGATCTACCCATAGCTTGTTCTAGAGTTACTGTAGAATTTAAATCATCAACGGAAGGATTAATACAACCGCAAGAATGCTCTGTTAATGGCTGTGCTTAGTACTTTATTGACATGTGTCAGTGTCGCCAGGGAAGATTTCAATGTCCGGGAAAATTCGACAATTTCAGATGGGCTAATATGATTAGCGAAGAGTCTAATTGAATGTCTACTGTATCGTTTTGGCGGCGGGACTCAGTACGCGCTGACATTTGTCAACATCACTACACATATATGGTCAATCCGTCGACAATGCTAGAAGGTATATATATCATAAATAAACAATGAAGATATTAATCCAATGGAGACAGTGTTCCTTGGTGAACGTAACATGTACCGTGCAGTCCATGGAAAATATCTATAGCCATAACTGTTCCATATTTTGGTTATTAGAGAATAGTTTTTGAATTCAAGTCATAAGTGATCAAATTCTTACAAAGGCTACTGTACTGTCTTGAAGGCAGTACTCAGTACTGTTTTGTCAATTGCTAATGTCTCCTTGCGATAATTGCTCTGCCCATTGATGATTCTGCAACTGTTGTAGAAATAAGATGGTCTGCGAACATATTAACGCAACAGCTATGGTACGGTGTTGAATAAGAAGCGAAGTGCAGTATCTTGTCAGTAACTCCTGCGACAATTAACCTATCCATTGACCATTCTAGATTGTTGTAGATCGGCGAGGATCTGCGAATGTGACGACCCAATGGACTTAGTACTGTTATATTGCTATGATCAGTTTTGTATTTTGAATTGTCAATGTCCTTAGCGAAAGTTGATCTCTCCAGTGATAACACTAGAATGGCAACAAATCTATGTCATCACATAAGAGGTTGATACAATGGCTGCAGTGTTGCGTTGATGGTTATACTCAGTACTGTACTGTCAATTGTTAACACCTCCAGTTTCAAGAGACTACAGCTTGACCATACACGGATTGGTATAGAATTCAAATCATCAGCGAATAGAAAATTGCAACGACTACAATGCTAAGATGGTGGCTGTATTATGTACCGCATTGTCAGGTGTTGATATCTCTGGCCGTAACTTCAGTATACATAGACTATTCTAGAGTAACTGTGGAATTAAATCATCAGTTAAAAAGTTACTGGAACGGTCACAGTGATGTAATGGTTGTACTTTGCACTCTATTGTCAGTTGTTAATACCTCGAGCGATATTGGATCTGTCCTTAGGCATGCTAGAGTTGCAGAAGTATTTCAGCCATCATTGAACAGATCAATCCAACGAATTCAATCCTCTGCTTGTGGGTGTACTATGTACCGTACTGTCAATATTAAATACCTCAAGTCGTAACTAATCTATACGTTCATTATTCTAGATTTGCTGTGGAATTAAAGTCATCAATGAACAAATTAATCCAACGGCAAAAGTACTGTAACGTTGGCTGTACTCAGTACTTCTTTTGTTGATTGCAATACCTTAAGCCACAATAGATCGGTCTTTTCATATTCTAGGTTTGCTAAGGTCCTTGATTCATCACTGAACAGACTAATCCAAAGGATAAAGCGCTCTGTTGGTAGAGGAACTGGGTACCATACCGCCAATTGTAAATATCTCCCCTCGTAGCTGTAGCATGCGCTGTCTCTTCTAGGGTTCCTGCGGAATTTATCACATAAGTGAACAAGATAGTCCAACGGCAACAGTACTGTCGTGAGGGCTGCATCAAGTGCTGTTTTGTCACTTTTTAAAATGTAGTGCGATAGTCGATCTGGGTTTTGACATTCTAGAACTTCTGTGGGATATAAATCGTCAATGGACAGATTAATCCAACGACTTCATGTGTTGTGTTGGTGATTGTACCCAGTACAGTACTGCCAATTGTAAGTATCCCCAGCCATATATGAACAATACATTGATAATTCTAGAGTTGCTGTCGAATTTGTACCATAAGGAAAAAAATAAATCCAACGGAAACTGTAATTGAATGATCGCTGCTCACAGTACTGTTTTGTAAATTACTAACTTGCCGGGCGATAATAGATCTCTCTTTTGTTATTCTAAAATTGCTGTAGGATTCAAATCATCAGTGAGCGCACTAATCCAACGGCTACAGTTATCTGCAGGTAGACGTACCAAGAATCGTACTGTCAACTGTAAACGTCGACGGCAAGAGCGCTCTGCTGGTGGATATACTACGTACATTATAGTCAACAGTAAAAGTCTCTAGCCATAGCTGCATTATCCATTAGGTGTTCTGGAAATACCGTTTAATTCAAATCATCCTCTGAACTCGCTAATCCAACAGCTACAGTAAACTTTTCATGACTACACAGAGTACTGCATCAATATCTTTGTCAATCCCGCTAGCGACAATTGAAATATTAATTGAACATTCGACAACTGCCAAAGAATTCGATGATCAGCGAGCTGATTAATGCAATTGCTGAGGGATTGTATAGGTGACTATACTCAGTACTGTATTGTCAATTGTTAATATCTCCAGCTGTGAGTTTTTTATACCCTTATTATTCTAGAATTGCATTAGAACTGAAATCGTTAGACAACAAATTAATCCAACGACTACAGCGCATTGTTTGTGGGTGTTCTAGGTACTGTACTGTCAACAATATGTATCTCTTGTGCAAACTAATGTATTCACTGATTGTTCTAGGGTCGCTGTGGAATTGAAGTGCTCAGTGAACAAATTAATCCAGCGGCTACAGCACTGTGATTTTGGCTGCTCTATGTTCTGTGACTTCAGTTGTTTATGTTTGGTGCAATAATGTATCTGCCGCCTGTCATTATAGAGTTGCTATAGAATTTAAGTCATCATAGGGCAGATAATTCCAACGCGGACAGTACTCCGTCGGTGGATGGGCTGAGTATCGGAATGTCAGTTGTAAGTTCGCCGCGCCACAATTGATCTGTACATTGGCTATTACAGACTTGCTTGGGCATATAAATCTTCAGTGAAGTGGTTATAGCAATGGCTACATCTCTTCCATAACGGCTATACTCAGTACCGAGTTGTAGATTGAAAATATCTCTGGCGATAATAGATAAATCCATTGACAACTCTAGAATCACTGTAGAAGTTAGATGATCTGTGAATAGAATTGTGCAATGGATATAGCACGAGATGGACGACGATACTCAGAGCTGCACTATCATTTGTGTATATATGAAACGATAAATGTTGCATGGATTGGTTATTAGAGAATTGCTATGCTGCCTAAATCATCGGAGAATAGATTAATATGCTGGATATGTTACTGCGTTGGTGGCTACACTCAGTAATATGTTGCAATTCATCAGTGTCTCCAGCCACAATTTATATATCCGTTGATAGTTCTCGAATTGCTTTATGTAGAAAGCGATCAGTCTAAGTATTGCACCAATTGCTGTAGTACTGAGTTGATTGCTATACACAGTAAATTATTGTCAATTGATAGTATCTCTGGCAATAATTGATACATCCATTGAGCAATACTGAATTGCTGTAGAATATGAGTGGTCCGTCTACGGGTTAGATCAATTCTTATAGAATTGCCTATACGCCTATGCTCGCTACATTATAGTTAGCTCTTAATATCTCTTGCAATAACTTATCCATACATTGCTCATTTTGGAATTCCTATAGAACTCATGTGATCAGTGAGTAGGTTAACGTCGAGGATATTTCAATGCGTAGATGTACATGGGGCTCTGTAGATGGCCTTACTGGTTACTGTGTTGTCATTTCTTAATATCTATGGCGACATTTGATATTTCCATTGATAACTCCAGAATTACTGCAAAAAGTGGTTGTCAGTTTATAAATAAATACAAGTACTGCAGATCTGTATAGAATTATATATTCAATCCCCAATTGTCAGTTGTTATTTTCTCTATTGATAATTGACCTATCCATTGACCATAGTAGGATTCCTATAGAATTTACTGCGGATACTATATACCAATGAATATGGTACTATCCGGATGGTTCTTCACGGTACTCTCTCTTGAATTGTTAATTTCCCTCGCTATAATGCATCTATTCATTGATCAATCTAGGATTGCTGCAGGAACAAAGTGAACAGTTCATAGAATGTCTCAATGGCTCTAGTAACGTATAGGTGGCAGTACTCGGCACGGTATAGTCAATCGTTGACATCTCTAGAGATAATCGACCTATCCATTGACCTTCCTAGTATTGCTATAGAATTTACATGATCAATGAATGGATAATACATTGGCTATAATACAGGGCAGGTGGCTATACCCAGCGCTCTATTGTCGATCGCCAAAGTCTCTGGCGATAATTTTTCCACGCATTGATCATCCTGGAATTGTTACAGAATTTTTATGATCAATCAGTGGCTTTTACGAATGGGTGTAGCACTACGTTCGTGGCTATACACTGCACTGTAGTTGTAATTGGTAAAATCGCTAGCGACGATAAATCTGTCCATACATGACTATAGAATGGCGTTAGAATTTGTATGACCATCGGAAAGACTAATTTAATGGCTACGACCTGTAATTGTGTTTATAATCAGCAATGCACGTACAATCGTTAATACCTCTAGCGATATTTGCTTTGTAATTTATGTGATCAGTCTATAGATTAACACAGTGGCTACAGTACTGCATGGATAGCTATGCAATGTGCCGTATTATCGGTTGTTAGTGTTTCAAGCGAAAATAAAACTATCTACTGATCATTGTAGAATTGATATCGAATTAACATGATCACTGAGTACATTAATGCATTGGCGATAGTACTACGCGGATGGCTATAATTCCATGAAGATGCAACACTCGGGACTTTATCGTCAACTGTTAATATCTCATGCGACAAATGAGCTAGCGATTTACCATTCTAAAATTGCTGTCAAATTTATGTGTTCTATAAATAGATTCGTCATATGATACTTATAGTACGTAGACGGCTATACTCAAGACGGTATTTTCGACTGTCAGTTTCTCTATATATAATTGATGTAGTCATTGGTCTTTGTAGAGTAGCTATAGAAATAGGATAATCTGAGGCTAGGTAAATGCAATTGGTATGGCACTGGGAACACGTCTACACTCAGTACCGTATTGTCACTCGGAAACGTCTTTAGGAACATTTGAAATATCCACTGGTCATTCTAGAATAGCTGCGTAAATTGTGTGACCAGTGAATAGATTTATAATTAATATTAAATACGGTACAGGAACATGTAGATGGCTATAATGATTAACTTATTTTGAATTATTGACTTCTCTAGCAATGATTTATCTAGCCATTGATCGTTCAGTAATTTATTGCAGTGCTTAGATGCTCATTGAACAGGTTACTTAAATGGCAATAGTACATTTTTTATGGCAGCGCTTAGCACCTTGTCTTGAATTCTTTATATCTCAGGCGGTAATTTATCCATCCTTTGACCATTCTTTGTTTGCTATAGAATTTAGAAGGTCAGTGTGTATGTTAATAAGACGGGTATACAACTTTGTAGACAGATGTACCCACTTCTGTATTGCCAACTGTTGATATTTGTGGCGATAATTGATTTACCCCTTCGTCATTCTATCGTCGTCATAGAACTTGGACAACCAGTAAATAGGTTATACCAATGCAAAGAAAACTGCGGTGATGGCCGCTGGCAGGATTGTATATTCAATTGCTCCAGCCATAATTTATTCTTCCACGGAACATTTTGGGATTGCTACAGCATTTAATTAACAGTGGATAGGTTAATCCAATGTCAATGATGCTATTCATTCCCATTTAGCGCCTATGTAAACTCTGCTGCGCTTTGCTCCAGTTTGGTGTACAATGCAATTCTCCGCGCTGGATAGGTTTGGGCGGGTTGTGCTTATATGGTTAGGTCAGATTTGGATAATACATAAGTCTGCTTTATTCTCTGCGATACGGTGGTCTTCGTCGCTTTACTATGGACTGCTCCCTTCTGCTGCGCGTTATGATATGCTCTACTGTGGCAAGGTTAGGATGTGCAACGATGGATAGTGTTAGGATATGAATCGGTGCTACGCCCTGCCACCAGTGTTTCTCGGCTCTTTAATCTGCTGTGCTACACTCTGCTGTCCTCAACTGCACTATGACGTGGTCAGCTATGGATAGGATAGGTTAGGTCAGCCTTGGTATGGAATCTGTGCTTTTCGCTAGTATTCCCCGCTATGTGGCGCATTATAGTGCTCTCCTCCTATTTGCGTCGTTTTCCTGCGTTCTGCTGCACCATTTGAAGTTAGGTTACTGAAAGCAGTGTGCTTGGGGTTGGAGTGTGACAGGCTTGGGCTGCTTAAGCTAGAATATGTTCGGGCTCTGTACTTTTCGCTGCTATTCGATGGATCCGGTGCTTCGCTGCGGCCTGCTGCGCTTTCCAACGCTCTGCCTTTCACTGCTCACGTTAGGCTTCATTGAATCTGGGTAGGGTAAGTTTGGATAGGTTATTTTGGCTTTAGTTAGAAACGTATGCTGTTGGCTGCTCTTCGGGGCTTTGCGGCGATTCATTGCGTTATGCTGGCCTCTGACGCGCGTTCCTGCGCTCAGCTGGGCCCTGCTGTGGTTAGTAACGCTTATGTTAATTAAGGTGTCTGTGCCATTTGCAGCCGTTCGTTGGTGTTCGGAGCATTACTGGTCTCCGCTGGCCTCTCCTGCACTCTGGTGCGCCCTCCTGCATTCAGCTGCACGCTGCTGTGCTAGGTCCTGTCTGCGGCTTTATATAATGCGGTGCCGGGCACTGACGTTATGTGCTGTGGTAACGGTGCGGCTCGGAGTGGTGCCTTCCTGAGCAATAGTGTGCTGTGTTGTGCTACGTGCTGATATTCAGTGCTACTTATTGCTCTGCATTGCTGTGCTGCGTTCTGCAGCGAGCTGCTGTGGTGGTAGAACCTAAAAATTTCATGCATAGTTAATCGATGTTCTCAATTTCTATGCTGATGCGCCATCCAATTCAGATAAAGCTTGCGAACGGCGAAAACAGTAACAATGAGTAAGAATACAACGGCTCACTACGAAGAAGTGCCAAAACCTGCGCAATACACTTCCGCTTACCTTCTTGGATATGTATACGCCTGCTAGCGAGTAATTCCAGCTTTCGCACTGCAAATATCGTTTTCGTGCGAGCTTCGTGCGAGCTTCGTTCTTATGATATTGTGCACAATAGGAAATGAAATACGGAAACAGGAAGGGTAAAATTTTGTGTCATAGTTGAGACAGGAATGGATGATACTTGATAGAATGTTCCATGAAACTGTTGATGGGAATTCGTTTAACGCGCAGGTCATGGATGATTGCATTACAATTATTTCCTTAGACGTAGGTACCGAAATTAAGGTAATTGTATAATGAAAATGTGGGCATGCAGTTGCAAAAAGGGCACAGTACCTCAATAAAGATACTACTAACTATTTGAGTCTTCATTAACCGTGTTCATAGCCAATGATCATAGTGGGTAATGTGATAATTGATCATATACATACTATTAACCAGTTGGCGGATTTCAATCATTTTTGTAATAAAATTAATTGATTAATTGATTAAATTGATTCGCAAATTCGGCAGTATGTACTTTGTCTGATGCAAGAATTGTGCTCGTATATTTCAAGTAGCGTATGCGTAGTGCATTTCGAATTAATTCTTATATATTCTGTACTCACGTGGTTTGCAAGCATTACGAAGTTAGTTTGTTGAATTAGGTGACCCTATTAATTAACAAAATATCCTCAATATTTTTGCGCAATTCTTATATAATTTGTTCATAGAAGCCAAAGCGCCGCAGGCCCTCAAGCTGATCGCTAACCTCATCTCTCATTTCAAACTCAACCTTTCCCACTCAACCACTGCTTAGGAAGTGCACTTTTCTTCCTTGCACTCGATTCTGCAGAAAAGGAGTCCGTACACCTCAAACCTGATAATCCAAACAAAAATGGTGGAGAAAAGGGCGAAAGGGTTGAGAGACAGATGCCGCAAGCAACCACCTATTTTCATCCGACCACCTTCCCTTCAGCCTCGTCATTTAGCCAACAACTCTTTCGGCCTATTCCGTAAACCGCTCGTAGGTCCGTTATGCGTTTTTCCTAACAAAATATTTACATCACCTTTGACTTCACAATATCCAGAACCCGTCAATTCAGTCACTTATGTAGTGCTTAATGGACATGTCTTCAACTAGATCCACCATCGCCATTGTGACGAAGGCGCCGAGAAACTACTACGGATTTGGGGAACTGGAAGGCATGTGAAAGCTGTATGACGGTCAAATTTTGTACTCGTCTTAACGAAAGACTTTATTCCGGGCTGTTGTTGTAGAAACTTGTGGAAGAAGTAGTCTTGACTTGGGACAGATGTTGTCGCACATTACGCGGAGAAATGACAGCATAGCCTTCAGATTTCTATGCTCCTTATTTCGAAATTCATTGTATGCACACGTCACACACGTATTCGCTTACTGTCTTCAAACCTTAACCCCATAAACGAACATTAATTAGAATCTAGAATTCTTTTTACAAGTTTTACCGGTTTAAGCGAAGAATCGCGGCAACTCAGTAATGCATGGCGAACGTGTCAAAAAAAAGACAGAAGAAACAGGATGCGATATTTTAAAGGCCTCACTTTATAAATCTTCTATAATTCAATGTGGTGAATCGGAATCTAGGGGCATATACTGGATGCCATGTCACGTTTATGGAACAAATATGTGAGAGTAATAGGTATTTGCTATTTTCATTTTTATCCTACATAATATTCCGAGAATAGTAACAGCTCCTTGAAAGTTTTTATCCATTGCTTTGTGTACCACTAACGTACCACATTCAATCAAATACGTCTGGAATCGAAAATAATTCATTTACCGAGATATAGAGCAGATTATCTTGTCGCATAATATAGCTATTGCTTTTGTATCTAACGTGGAAGTTCATGCGTAGATGCAGGGTGCAATTGTTATTAAATTTTATTTGTCGTTACTTCCGTTCCATATAGGTTTCCTATGAGTAATTTCATCGTATGTTTTGTCTGATATGAATATTTACATGTAAATAAAGGACGAAGTAAGACAAATTTTGCTGTGCATACTCCCGTATAATTCGTATTCAGTTTTACCTCAATTTGTGTGTACAGAGTGGTCAGGGAGAAGCGGATTTGTAAATTTGGTGTAAAAATATTTTCCTGGAATCAAACGATTTAGTTAATGGCTTGAAATATGTTTCTCAGCATTATTAAATGTATAAGTTGTAATAGACGCAAGTCTAGATATGCTTGAAGGTGAAGTTGATTTCTTAGGCTAGACTTGTATAATTTAGTACGCAGATTTGTATGAAATATAGCGGACTATGGAATTCCAATGTGTAAAAATGAACGTAAAGGAGTCACTATATTTTAAATTTCGTAGAAGAATGGATCTTTCTGTTCCTTTCGCTTGAACAGAAGTTTGTGGTAGTATCCAAATTAATTCCGATGTGACAACTTGGATTAGGCTTAAATTATATACATCGTTAATGTACTGCTTACAAATAGTTTTATTGGGAGCTTTAGTATACCATAAGTGTTCTTCCCTTCCTTTTTAGTCTATTATCAATTATTTGTGAATATTGCATTTCGCCTCTTTTCCGTAGTTATTTCAACGTACCTGTCCCTTTAACCGCACACCAGTATCGATAGGCTTCACATCACTAACCATAACTATTAAATTATCAAGTAACGTTAACGCAGGAATGTTTCTTTCAATTCGTAGAAGAGTATAGAATAAAAATGGAAGACTTTGCTGCAATGAATATTAAGAACAAACAACTATCTGCTATAAATGATCGACCAGGGTCACTTGTATCCAAATTCCGGCACGAAATCTTTCGAAACTGAATAAGCTGGTGGTGCAGAGCTCCGACATACGAATTACGCCAGGTAATAGAATCGAAGGTAATTCTAGTATGATGAAACTATCGCGGTGCAGGAATACGTGCAATGAAATTTTGGCCATAGTATTCGAGGTAGAGTGGGCGATATACGAATGTTGCACGGTGGATCGGTGTGGAGGATGAATAACGAACGCTAATGCAGTATCAACGACACATATCACGTGGTATGGGCCCTGCTTGACCAACGATTTCTCTCATTCCAACCATTCCCCCTTGTATGTATGCGTGTGCGTGACATTCTTCATCTTCCTGCAAATCCGTCCGCCTTCATTAGTCCTCCCTTTCTATACCAAACTTTTCCCTTTGCAACAGCATGGCCACGGCTGGTACACCAGACGCAGGTTCAAAAGAGGGAACCATGAGAGCCGATGTACACATGCATACTCGTGAAAGGATGGTATGTTTCTTCCGTCTCCTTTTGCAAGGATACTATAATACACGCGCGATAATTCGTATTTGGTTACCAAGCGCATGTAAGTGCTGATGGTTAATATAAAGATATGAAAGGTTATTTCTGTCGCCATTTTGATTAGTCATCTCAGTAGGTGTTTTGTGAACACCTTATCGCAACGAATATTCGATATAGTACTGGGACTGGTATAGTATAAATTGTTCCGGATAGATTATGCATTTTAGGAAAGGAAGCTTAACGGGACTAGTATAGTGTGTTTAGCACGTACATACGAACATAAAGTTGAGAATGATGTCTTGGTGACAGGTTGAATGAAATTAGAAGTTACGTGAAAATTGCAACGATGCCTATTATGTGTTCACAATATTCCATTGTATGCTTCCTACGTATTATAAAATAATGCAGCGTCACGTTTATAATATGATATTACGTGTAACGTTTCTTAAGATTTTTGTTATACTGGGGTGAATCTTGTATCGCAGACCTCCGGAAATAAATCATTCCAGAGGTTTAGAAATCGAATTTACTACTACGATTGTGGCTTTAGACGAATTAACTAGCCATGGTTGGTATTAATCAAGAATATTATCCTATGCGATCCACATACTTCATAGTATTAGCCAATAAACTGATACCTCGTGAAGGAAAAACTAGCGGCTGCCTCCAAATGTAAATAACTATACTTCGTAGGAAGACGGGAAACAAATTCTATGTTAAAAATAAGATCTCGTTTCAAACAGTATAAATTATAGTTGTTGAAAATGAGGTATTTAGCCGCTTTGACACAGTTATGGATGACTAAACATCTCCAAACTATATAACAATATACGAAAATTTACGAAATAGGTGTGCCCCTATGTGCGTTAAAGGCTCTAATTCCTCTTATTACTAGTGGCACAGGGGCAGTGGCTTTATATTCGAAAGAAAACACGTGCTCAGATTAAAAGTGAAATTAAATTGATTTTAAAATCGATTCAGCGAAACGCTGTTAATTCCCGTGAATGGAGAATGCACACTGAACACAAATAGAAGCAGATTTCCATTAATATAGGGCAATCGTGTGCTGATTCATACCTAATAAGTGCAGCTCACTTTTTCTATACAGATAGCGATAGCATTATCGTGTAAGTGCAGATTGCATGTAAACCTTTCAAGCGAGTATTCCAATAAATTAGGGGCAGTGGCTTTATATTCGAAAGAAAACACGTGCTCAGATTAAAAGTGAAATTAAATTGATTTTAAAATTGATTAAGGGAAGCTTTACTAATTCTCGCGAGCAGGGAATTCCCTCGAAACGTCCTACAAATATATGGCAGCGCGTTTATATAATCATACCAAATATGTGCAGCTCACTTTTCCTACGCATATTGTAATACGATCCTCGTGTGTGTGCAGGTTGCGTGTAAAACGTTACAGCGAATATTTCATTGAAGCAATAACGTATTCGATATTCATTTCTTGCAATAATTCGTATAGAACATGCCATCAAACGCGCACAAATTTAGTGAAAGGAACGAATTCAATGTAACATAAAATTAATTACTTTACACGTAAATATTTTAAAAGAAAAAAAACAGCTTTATAGCTTAAAAGGTACAAAAAACATCGAATTAGGTACATTCCTTATTATAATCACTTCATCAGCGTAAATCAACATTTCTCCAAAGAATTAGAGCATAATTTTGAATCAACATCATCAAAAAATTTCCAATTACTTGACCAAAGCATACGTCAAAGTTCTACACAATTTCCTGGCACAAATTACCAACATATTCTTCGCCAAATGCGGCAATATTACAAGCAACCATTTATCAAAGGTCTCCACTGTGGCGACCAAATGCGTCGGTGGAATAATATCCATTCGAAGGAAAACAGGTCCTGGGAGATAATTCTCCGCGTCTCCGAGATCTAGCTAATTCTCGCTGGGCACTGCTTAATTACTCTCGTCGATAGTGCACACGGTGGACGTTTTTAGACGTAGTTCGTACAGGAAGCACGTCGATCAAGCCACGTCTGTCACGTCCGGTTATGTCAATTCGGCGTGAAAAGGAAGCAAAGAGCAGGAAAAGGAAAAAGGAAGGGTGGAAGATCAGCAAGCGCGTGCCGACTGTGCGGAGGGTGGGATAGCTGTATTTACAACGCTGAACTTCCGCTGATTTTGGCACACAACGTATCCGACGTAAGAAACGAGACACTCGGTAATGTGTAACGCTTCACACACGTTCCATCCATTCTAAGCATCGTTCCGAGCAGTTACGTCATATGTGCGTGAACTCCAACCTCGGCAAGGTCTAATTTCCGATCAATTTTGTATGGCGGAATTTCTCACGATACTAAGTACACCGGCCGGTATGTTGATCGAAAGGAAAGGTGAAATTCTGGAAGAGAAGTTGGAAGATGGGACGGAAATCCCTTTGGTCTCCGAGGAATTTAGAGGGAGTCACAAGATCGCGGCACTGCGGAAGTTGAGAGAAGACGAGTATATCAGATAGGTAATCCTAAGCAACTATATGAATCAAATGATGGACGTTCTTCAGTCAAACAGTTTTAGAGTGCATGCTTGCTGAAGATGAGGAGTATTCATTCTGTAACCAAGGATCTTTGTCACCTCTTGTTTGCCAAACATATTTTCGCCTTTATTCCACATTCGTGTTAGAGTATACCCTCGCAACACATCTGCTTCTTCACATTCTCACTGATGTGTTCCAAGTTTTACGTCTCTGGTTTCGTTTAGTTTTGAACCTTCTACGATGTTTGTTGCAAGTCTTCCAACAGTTTGTTTGGAAGCTGGCAAAAATTAGAGTTTAGGTCACGTTTCACCAAATATCCGAAGGACAGTATGGCTGAGAATAAGAGAAAGGTATTTGTGAGCGTTTCATATAGATTGAAGGATGACAAGGATATAGAATTTATATGTTTGCACGGAAATTTGAAATTGCTAACTGATTAGAGTACATTGTTGACATTAGTACCATGAAACTGTAACGCGTACCTAAATATCATATACCATATTGACGGCAAATAACCATTTGCACTCTACCAATTCTTGGCCGAAGTATTGCAGGAGTTCAAAGATTTTCCGTTACAACGTTGAGGATAATTTTCTGAGCAGGAATAAGAAATCTGAGCAGGATGGTAATTAACACATAGAGCTGCTTGACTTCGATACGTCGCGCACAGTTACATTATATGGAACTTGACATATTTACGAATATCGAGATTCAAAATTTTAGCAAATGGCGAATGAAGTGCGCCTCTCTAGCGCAAAGTGTTAAATAGTAGTAATGAAATTCAAAGGGCATACATAATTATGGTCACGATCGAATAAAAGTCGATACTGGTACAAAGATTGGGCAGTGGTGATATATATTGGCAAAAACAACGTAAATATGTGAGAATGACATTAAAGTGACGAATTATTTCTCGGTCTACTGCAACGCTCAGCACTGTATTGCAATGTTACAACCCAGCTCGACTTCGACTCTTAACTTCAGAGCACGATTAAACGACATTTACTATCGACTTCAAATAAAGGTTAACATGAACATATGTTATAGCTCTAATGGACCGACGCGTTACCTACGGCTTCGCTGGCTGACCTGGGACTTGTATATTCGACTCTCGTTACCCAGGTGACCGAAGTGATACGTGTACATGACGGAAAACGTGCGATATTGTGCTTATTTACAATAAGCAACTGCATACTCTAGGGAATTGAGAATACAGTTTATCTAAAGCTAGTCATCCTGCCCCGTTGGTATTTGCAGTGTTAACATGTGTTTTATTGTTCTTCTCACTGGTGAATTATTTATGGAGTATGCAGAGAACTCGTGTGAGTGTTTTTGACGAAATACATCAGGTAATTAATTTATAAATATAAATTTTTTAAATGACTTATCTTGTCTGATTCAGCGAGGAATTAGGTAAAGTTCCGCGAGGTATATTGGGTAAATAGTTTAGGAACATGAATTGAAAGCAGTAATACCTTTGCCGCGATATATAGGGTACGACAAGTATTGAGAATCATGTTAAATCTGGTGTTAGCTGATTAATTCGAAAATATGCATCGAAGAATTTAAGAGACGGTGATGGTGTGTAACGATGTTTTAGATGACATTTTTGAAAATCTATATAATGCAGGTTCGCGTAAAGGTATGATGATTACTTGGCCCATTGAAAACATACTTTAATTAACCTGCATATGATAGACGGTGATGGTGTGTAACGATGTTTTAGATGACATTTTTGAAAATCTATATATGTCTATTAAGAAAGGAATGACGTGATTAAATTCGGTAATATATAAAACCGACTGCAAATGTCTGAAACTATGGACAAGAGATGGAATTGTAATTCGTATGTCATGGTTCTGAATTTTAATGAAGGGATAGATACGCACACCCCAACCTTTGCAAGAATCTGCTATTCGTGTGATTATTGTTTTATCCGGCCTACCGCAGTTGCTCTAAACGGGGTCAAGGTGATTCGGATAGCGTCTCGTCTATTGAAACAGAGGTGAGGCATACTGGCATTTATTGCATTCTGACTCGTTCCTCTGAGGTAATCGATATTACGTCATTCCCGCGATGCGTCAAGTATTTCAATGCTCACAACTCACGAATATTAAGTGTTATGGAAATGTGCTTCGCGTAACCTACTTTGCCAGTCGTCGCGGAAATGCGCTTTTCATCTCGTTCGTGCCAACCCTTACATAGTTGCAGGTACGGTATCGTGTAGACTAAAAGTCCTAAAGGTATAGCTAATATTTGGTTTGTAATTAACGTCTGCAGCTAAAAATTCAATACTGTATATAGTTAATTGTTTACTTGTTTCGAATAATGTATCTAATAATATTAAGTTAATGATATTAATATTAATTTAAGACCTTGGTACCTTGTCGCATAATAAGCTAAACAAGTACCTTAGATCACAAATCTACATTTCATAAGCTACATGCTCCATTTGAAATTCAAGTTGAAAAGTTTCTTCGTAGTTTACTGGTAATATACGATGAAACGCATATTATAACCGTCTCCGAATCGTATTTCGGGTTATGTCCTTCGTTGTTGATTTTCTACCGATAAATGAATACGTGTGGAACATATGCCAAATCAAGCCTCTTAGCTTACATTATATTAGAATGATTTCTGTTCTCTTTACATTTTCGAAGCTCAAGAAGAACATTTAAAATTTCCACTAGAAAGCAAATGTCGTTACTTAAGTTCGTAACTCCTATCATGGCACAGTTTTCCTAAAATTGCTCCTTGGAAAACGATACAAGTTACAAGGACTGAAATCGTGGAGGTGGCTGCGCGTCGAGGCCCAGCGTGCGCCCCAGTGGAGCGGCCTTCTGGCGATATCTGATTCAAGAAGCCTAATCTACCTTGGAGCGGAGGAAGTTAAAGTGAATCTACTGACACTTCATTACACTTCGTGTATTACAAAAAGCGTTTCGGATGTGAATATTAAAATTTATACTCTGCTGACGCAACGATAATTTACTAGATTTCAGCAGAGCATAATATTTCCAAGAGCCCAATAATTTGCGGAATGGAATATGACGAACTCGAGCAAAGAGGTCTATAATGTAATCACTCCGCACCTGAACGAGTTCGAGAATATTCGAAAGACCGTCTAACATACGAATCGCATCGCTGCGTACAAGACAATTCCATGTTCAGCGTCACGACCAGGCCTAGCCCACCAGAGACTTTGTCGATTCGCCATAACTTAGACGTGGACAAATGTAGTCCCCGAACCAATGGGACTCCCAATGCCTGAACCAGTATCCAGCGAGGCCTTGCAGTCGGACGGGCATTACTTGCCGCTGCCCCAAGGGGTAGAAACTAATCACCCCGAGTGTTGCGACCGAAGACACATGGCGGACCAACTACATGCCTATACGCTAGCAGCGTGCGACAATGGATGCTGGATCCACCCATCGACTCCAGAAGGAACAGCGACCCGAAGGCCATCATGGAACCCGATGCATTCTGAGATTGGCTGTGGCTTCAATGAGAGTCGGAGACGTGTCGTGACGAAGTCTTACAATGCACAGGATTATCGAGTACGCGGAAATACGTAGCGTAGGCTTGTTGGTACTTAAGGACAACCGCGATTATCGGGAGAACAGTTATAATCTATTTGGTAAACGAGAGGCTTAACAGAAAAAGCATAAGTGGTGGATATATTCGCTGCCAGTTATGTTGCTAACGTTTCTACAAATAACGCGCACCTGGATCTTAGCCTAGTAACCTATTTTAAAACTATATATAACGACTTAAGTGTAAACGCAAGAATCCCTCGTCGTTTAATAATTTCTTCTATCTTGTAAATAGTAGTGCCTTATCGCACGTATCCCTCATCAACCGACGACGTGTTCCAGACTGAATCTTGAGAAACATTAAAGCTGAAAGGAGAATATATTAATGATCGATGAAATAAATCTGAATTCAGGATAACAAACCAACGATGAAGTAATTCGTAAGTGGCGACGGGTAGGTTCTGAAATAAAACAAGTGCGGAGGGTGATGCACCTGTTGAGTGGACAATGGCTATAGGCAAGCCAGAAGTTGTAGACAATGATCATCATTTATTTTCGCCTCACCATCGCCCCAACCCAATGCCACGACCAACCACTCCGCCGACGAGCTCTTCGAAATATTTAAATTTACTGCACAGGCGTAAAGCCTACTGTTGAACTTGAGCTCAAACCTGCGAATTCAGATATGAAACCTATAAAGTAATTATGTAGATTAGTCCTGGGAAAGAGCTCATTTGAAAGTAGAACGATGATACATATTAAAGATAACAACAATATGTCTGAATGGTATCGAGAATATAAAACCGGGAGAAGAATGTATACATATTTACTTACCAGAGACAACATACCCAAATCTGACCCCAGGGAAGGTCGCCAGGGTCCCACTGTTGAATTCGCGGATGTGCATGGTACAGACCCCGAGGTACATCGACCGATCCCCACCCGGCAAGGACATGAGTAGTCGCGCGGTGCCCCTCTTATATGAGCATCAATCGGTTTCCGAAATCGGAAAGATATTCGAATTTTGTCGAATTCGTTAATAATTTCTTTTTCACCATAATAGTCGAAATTTTCTTACCTTTTTCATTTTCTAATGTAAACCTAGTGTGAACCTGTGATTCGGGTTATTTGTCACTAACAGTATGAAATAGACGTTAACAATAAACTCAATGATTTATACAAAACTGATAATACCACTTACGGGTTTTCTAAGTTAAGGAATCCTCTTGTACACGTAGTTACGTTAAGTTAACCGTGCTACTTTTTATGGGTATGTTTTTCTGCTTGAGCGAATACACTCTACCGTACTATCAATAATGATCTTCATCCTAATATCGCTTCTGGGTGATTTCCTCTTCTGAGAAACGTAAAGGGTGCTCTATTGCGAAGCAAATGCGTATCATATAATAACTGTTTTATGAAAATCCAAGAATATTTTTATGAATAATGCTCGGAGATCTGTTTCTAATCTCTGATAGATATTTATAGATATTTAGAAGCAATGATAATTATAATTAGAGACGTTGATTAACTCACGACACGATCATCTGATTTGAAAGGCAAGAATGCTACTCCTATCTTTCTAGCTGCCTGCTCCTTTTTAAATTTACCTCCTGCTAAACCTTCAAAATTTATTGGACAGTGTTACCTAGAGTTATCTATTCCCTTACCAAATTCATTTAACCAGTGATACGAGAAATTTATATCTAAATCTTGTAAGTTATTTCCGTTCTATTCATATTTATCAAAAATTCATGCCCTGAGCAATTCGTTATTAACAGTAAACTTAATAATTCATATATTCTTTGACCGCAAATTTAATTGGCTATTTAACAATTAAGTAGGAAATGCTATTTTCCTATAGATAGCTTATAATAATGGTAACTCAGTACCCTTATTATCATTCTGAAATTTTCATAGTTAGCCTTACTTGGAAGTAGTGAAGTATTCAATGGCAAGAAACTTCGGTCCCGGTAGCACGTTTACCCTATATACATCAAAATTTATATACAACTTTAAAATGTATATCAAGGATTCGAATTAACTATCCTTTCTGTTAATAGTCCACACCCTGTCCCAATCGGTCAATATAAGTTATCTTATTTGCACAGCCAATAAATAATATATTTAAATATACGTTTCGCATATACTTGTACATAGACATATGTCCAACTCTCATTTCCCTCCTTCGCTTCAACCCTACATCACGGTGCCTTCGGGTTTGGCAAAGCCTCCCATCGTAGGCTTGGCTCATAGCTCCAAATACTCCTCCCTCATTGTTCTCCTTTAAAAAATTTCGTCTGCCCACGTTCTCCCAAAAATATTTCCGAAGGGTGTTTCATCTATTCCTCTGAGAGATGCTATTCCAATATACATAGTTATATACATACTCAGATGATGCTCCATCGCTTACCCAGTTCTTCTTTCGAAATTAATCCGCGTAATTTAGCCAGTCAACCATCTACTTAGCCAATGGCGTCGTAATAATTCACGAGAAAGTGGATCGATTCTTCCTGCACAGGCATTATCTGGCTGCACGGTGGTACGTCCTTGCCGTAACGAGATCAGGAAGCGCGAAAGAGAAACTTATCGCTGGTGGTCAAACGTGCAAGTCTGATAAGACTTATCTTATCCCAGTTGGAACAGAACGACTTCGTACGGAATTGCTCGCAGGCATTCACGTGCTTGTCAGAAATATGCACGCTGGAGTCCTGACCTTAAGTCCGTATTCGATCTTGTACGTCGAGTCTCGCACGTCGAACCTGTTTTCGACTCTGATAGATTCATTACGAGTCGAGGGGGTCTCGAAATCTCTGCTCTCTACTGGCGTCGCTATAAATCTATAAACAATCTGGAGTTCGTTTCTTGGTTTTCTTCCAACAGAAGAAATATGGGTGGACGAGAAGACGTCAAACTGTAGTTTCCTTTCTTTCCTTATGCAAAATTGTCTTCCCCGAGTAGCATTTCACTACGATATCAGCACATCATTTGCGAATCATAGAAATATTTTCATGGTGCAAAGTATTCATAAATTTGGATTTGATTTTGGTATTAACGTGGCAGTCGGTACACTTTTAGAAAATATGTAAATAAGAAGTCGTTGGTTCTACGAAACGCGAATTATTGTAGAGATGTACGCGAAACTGGGGCATGCAGGTGCTATGGGATGAAGGGTCGTGCGACGTGAAACGAAGTGATTTCGATAATTAAAGGCATATATACGGTAGAATCTAATAAAGCGAATCTTAGAATGAGTTAATGTCTAATTTGAAAAATGCAAGAATAATTAAGGTAAGTATGAACTATAATATTAGTGTTAGTTATGGAAACAGTACATCATTATAAATATTCAAAGGTCGGAAGCATGTCGCTTCAAAAATATGAGTGAAAATGGGGGTATAACTAATCCGTGTATTTTACATTTGTTTACATAGTTACTATTAGATCCATCATAGACCCATTACACATACAAAAGCATACCCTTTTTTTAAAATGAGATATTTACTTGCTTTCTATAATTTCCCTATTATAATCCCTTCCTTACATAAAATTTAAATAGCACTACAATTATTTTTAGTGCTACAGCATTACTTGAAGCTATTCCTTACAACTCGCCATCAGGATCAATTCCTCTAACAGTTGCACACCGCTTGTACCACGAAATCAGCGTCGTTGACCTGCAATTTGTTATCTGTTTTTGTCTTCAGCATCCAGTTAAAATGAAAACACTGAGTAAGTGGGCACTTGAAGGAAACACGCAAACATCCTTAATTCTTCTTTCCGAAACAAAATTTTTATTTCCAAAATGTCTTTGTGTGCAGGCACCCGATTGGATTCCCTATAGAACGAATAATTGGAAATGTTTCTAAAGTACAGAGGGTTCATTGTTACTGCTATTATTGTAACTGACTAGTTTCAACCTTGTCTTATCGCCGGTAATCCAAAGACCTTTTTCACTGTATCTTTCTGAGCCTAATTTGGCACTCATTATGTCTCCGTCCAAGTAACTTCACAAAATAGATTGTATTTAATCGACTCGCCGGCAGAATCATCCACGGAGATTTATGACCCGCTTACAGTAAATTAGGGTCATTAATGCATATTGAGATTTCGATCTTCTAGCGACACAATGCACCGAGGAAACGGTACTACTCTAACTTATTCAGAATTAAGTGAAGGATAGTAAAAGAATATGAATCGTGGGTTGTCATGTATGTGACATCTAATCGAGTCCTCGTGGACAGATGAACACAGAATGTGGAATAAAATGTACAATGAAATGCGTTTCTTACCACTTTTTTCGTTTTCGAATGCCGGACGGCCAAAGGGTCGTGGATTCGAGGACGAGTAGTTATACGCGCTGTGAAATCTCTATTGCGTTTCGGCTTTACAGTTATCCGGCCTTTAACCACGGAGTATTAGCGTTCAGTGTTTGGACATTGTTTGTCTTACTAATAACTTGATGGAAATGGTTGGGACTTTTATATGGATGTAACTGTCCGACTCGTTTTTTCATTTTTGTTAGTCACTCTAGGTTATGTTTCCTTCAGCAGTGGATTTGAGACGTAAAATTGATATGCAGAAATATCCGACAGTGCCTCTTGCCTAATATTGGTCCTTCCGACCTACAATGTACGTCAGCATAAAGTATACATATTATATGAAGCAATTCAATAACGATAAGAGAGAATATATTATCCTTCTCCTACCTTAATGATAAATATAGAGAACCATTTTGATGTAAAAGGAGTATTTTTTTAAACAGTTATGAAAACAGGAAGTCTGGAATTCGTTATTTTAACGGGTTTGGTAGTACTGAAGTGGAGTTTGATTTCACATAATACGACTGTAGGGTATAAAATTGACACACGTATGTTACATAAATATATTGTAATGTTTGTATTGAGGTATAGATTATGTATTTCGATTACTTTTTGTTCCAACATTATTTGGTGATCTGAATATTTCATAGGGATCTATTGTGTTAAAAAATGTCAGGCTTTTAAGAGCAGCTAGCATACCTGTGATGTTTTTATAGAAACCATTTATGTCACAATTTCAATGTAAATATCCATTATTTGACTTCTCTGTTTCGTTTGTTTAGTAATTTCTGTCAGGAACATCTTGTTAGAGTAAACGCTTTTTGTGATTCAATAGTTATGAAGTTATCACGAGGGAGGGAGTGCCCAGAAGTATCCATTCTCCTTGATTTCCTGAATTTGATACATCTTACTAGTTAAAATAGAATATTCTAATATCTTGTCGTAATATAATTAGTGTTATAATATTCTAACACTTCATTATATTCTTGTGCTGTTCGAGGTAGTAATAAAAGTAAATAAAACTAGAATCACATTATTCTGTTGAAAGATATAGGTTTGTAAAGAATGGAATTGTAAACAAGTTAGATTGAATGAAATTGCTTTTAATTTACATTTTCCTACTCATTTAATACGGCAAAGACACATGATGAATTTCTAAATTAAGTGTAAAGGCGTAAAATTGATGTGCATCATATTAAATTTTGAATATTATTTCCTGCGAAAAATGTCTCATAGTATTCTACTCCTCTCTTTACTTATAATGAAAGTAACATTTTTTACACTGAACAGTGTCCAGTATGCAATGTTTGCATCAGATTTGGAATGTAACTCTTTCACAGCACGTGATATTCGATAGAGAGGCAACAGTGGTATTGCGCCAAGCATACCTGCAATATGTCGATTCCCTCGTTATTGTAATTGATTATAGTCCATTTCCGTTCATGAGTACTTAATATATAAACCAGTACGTTGGTACACTATTGGCAGTGCATTAAATGTAATCCTTGGAGTTATTGATAAACATTAGTAAAGATGTGAAGCAGAGACTGAAGTTACAGTAATCGCAAAGGTAACCTACCTCGAAGCTAACGAAGATGTTGAATAAAATATACACCTGAATCGTTGTTCCGCTGGTATTGACAGTAAGGAACTAGATTCTCCAAATGGAATGAGTTTTTATTGAATTAATTAAGAATACGTTTAATAAAAACAAATGAATGTGATAAAATTTCTCCGTAAGGAATGTGAATTTCTTAATTATAGTTAGCAAACAGTTTCATTAAATACTTCTTACTAAATAAGAAACTTTAGAAATAGGAATAATAAAGAACAGAATATAATATTAACTTCTAAAATGATATTCTGATATACTTTCTGGAGCAACAATTATGCTTAACGCAATATTTGTCGTGATAGTTAATTGTGATACTGTTGAAGGGATCCTTAAGTCAGAGAGGAGTGAAACCTGCTCCAAAATGAACACGTGATGTTTTCTTTCTCCACTCACCAATTAATAATGTTTTGCTTCGAAACTTTTGTTTGAATATGACCTAATTGAACACTATAGAAATTAATCCTGGCACTGGTACCTACTGGCGTGGATAATTGTACGCCTTTAGGTTAAGTCCATATTCTAACTGGATGGATTGCCCCCACTTTTATCGTTCAAATGTAAATTTTAAGTCTGCGTTTTATACCATGTTACTTTAAATGCACTTACCTCGAGATCTTTATGAATTGTATGCATGATGTGTCAGAACGATATTAATCGGAAGAATATATAATTAAATTTTCGATGGTATAATTGAATCGGAGGACAAGCATACATTATTTTTTAAAGGAGTTCAATTTTCCTTTCAACCATGTTCCTAAAATTCATCGTTACGTACATAAAATTGAAATAAGAAGTAAAATAGTTGGTGACTTGAAAGTGACATGCTTCCCTATATTACTGATAATATAAGCCGTAATCTAGGAGGACTCGTTAATGTTTATTCATTGTAATTATACGTACTTTCCTTTCTTACTCCTTAGAAACCAATTGCTATTCCTTATTACAACACATCCAAATGACCAGATCTCTTAATTTAATTTCCCATATCACTATATCCATATCGTATATGCCAGAGACTAATTTTCCCCTACAAATTCAACTTACAGTGATGAAAGTGGAGGTCCTTCATAGTGATGATTATATTTCCACAGTTACGCACTGTGTGGTAGAAAAAGGATGTGGAGCATTCTGCGGGAGTAGAATATGAGTTGCAGTTCTTCACCTGTTTCATTAAAGAAATTACGGAATACATAATTTTAATGTACACTATTCTTCAACGTGGTTACGTTCCCGTCTGTTAATGTTCTGCGCGTAACGCGGACCGTCTTCTCTCTCGCTTTGCATGCAACTCATGGTATTCCGAATACTTCAGCTCTCTTTAGAGCAGACGTATGTGATAACATTCGAAAAACATGAAATTTGTGTTCCGGCTGAAAACATTGTTAAAAACCAGTGTTAAATTGTATTTTAATTCTCATGCTTTTGTTTCAATCCTTCTACATCAGAATAATACACGTTGCAAAATTTTGAATTTATAATCTACAAATAAAATTTAGTCCGAGGTTAAATAGATAAAATTTGAAAACGTAGATGTTAATGAATACCAGTAATAAGTAGGTTAGCTCTGCATGAACAGACAGTAGTGTCTTTAATATTAAATAAGGTAAGAAAATAGATTTTAATAGAATATAAACAGTTAAGTTACACTTAAATGAATAAGTTATTTAAGGGAATAAATCGTGAATCTAATAAGGGAAGCTTGCGACATAAGAAAGGAGAAATAAATCGATAGGAGAATAGGTGCTATTAGTGTATCTTATTTGTCTTGTATAGGAAATGCGATGAATAATATACGGTACGCAGGCGTATCTTCAGCGTGAGATTTATGACGCAAAACACATGCTGACCTTTCGCCTCAGGTTCTTCAGTGTGAAGTTTCCTCCAAGGAACTCCGCACCCCATCAATGAAACGTGACTTGGCAGACACTCCGAATAATGTGAGCATGCACTGACTTACAGCAATTCCGTTACTCCATCCCTTCACGCGATTCTATTTCCCTTTCACCAACTCCTTGTGTAATGTCAAGGCGAAAGGTTCCTCTGAACGAACCGCTAAGAATTTCTCATTTTAAATAAAAGCTATTATATTTTATTTCAAAAATGTGCTTTTTTGCGCGTATCGATTATGGAATATTATCTTGTATTGATACATGGTTACAGGAATTTCTGTTTCTCTTATGCAGTCCAGAATCTCCAACTTCATTCTAGAAATAATTAGATTACCTCATCACAAGCCAAAAATGGTTATTTCTGAAGCTTTTGAAACTAATTTTCGCAAAAATTTGGGAGGGACATTTGGGACAGTATATTATTGTGTACAACAGAAGCAGTTATTTTGAAAAATTTGACTTGGTATTGACACATTTCTCTCATACTCCTTAGCAAGTGATAGCCAAATACTGCGCAATTACATTCAATATTCTTTATCCGTTAAAGAAATGAATTACGAATTAGAGAGGTGTCCTCAAGATACATGTTAGAAGTAAACATGAATACTTATTAATTGCGAAATTGTTTAAAAATTGAGATAAAGATGAACTAATACTCACAGTCCTTTCCCGCAAAGGATATGTCTTCGTCAGGCATAGTTGAATATCATCCGTAGCAACATTCTTTATCCTTAACGTTGAGCAATGACGCATTTTAAATCAGTCGTTTACAACAGTCATTTCGATATTAAGAAGATTAATTCAGAATTTCTTCTCCTCCGATCAGTATTCCATTTCTACAAATCAGTTCTAAATTCGTCGGTTACCCTCTATTCTCAATTCTTTCCTATAATATGCCGACCCCTTTTCCGATTCGTTGCTATATTCCCCATCATAAATTCTGTGCAATGACGAATTTTAAATTAATCATATGTAGCATGGTAATTTCAATATTAAAAACAACAATTCAACATTTCTCCCAGAAGAAATGAGTTTCTTTTCTGCTCTTGGCATCTATATCAACTTCCCAATTATAAATTAATCGATTATTCTCCTTTCTCAATTTCTTCCCATAAGAGGACAGTATTCCTTAACCTTTATGTCGAATAATGACGAATTACGAGTCTGTCATATCTAGGATAGTGTAGAGTTCCATTTCAGGAAGGAACCACGAATCGGCGACTGCCAACAAAGACAAATTATAAAACGACTAGTAGTTTCTAGTAGAAGATGGAGAAGTTATTTTGTGACGGGCACGAGCCTGAGTCGCTTTTTATTCGAAAGAGAGTTCAATTAGCGTGCGTCTTTGCGTGTTTTCGTTTCGTTATCTTGCTGTTCTTACCTTCGTCGAAATAGTTCTACGAATTTTGACATTGTGCTATTCTGTAATTGTTGTTTTGTCAATTTATGGTGTCTCAACTCTAGCTTTCGCCATCCTACAATTTAGCATCTTAGTATTTTAATAATCTAGGGGTTTAGTAATTTCAAAATTAAGAATATTTATTCCGAATATTGGAAAAGTGTGCTGAATGAAAATATTGAAGTATTGATCACATTACAGGAATATAAGAATAATCGGGATAGTATGTAATGTGAAATTTTTATTTAAAACTTTGAGAAGCGACACTTAATCCATTATAGGTTTAGCTTTAAATGGAAATATTATTCATTCGTGTCTATATAAGGAATGGTGGGAAATAAATTTTTCTTTTATATATGACTAGGTGGAAGTATGAGTGATAGCAGAACATCGTGTATGATAAAAGGGGAAATGGAAATGCCAGATTTGACATGGAAGGACCTCTGAATTTTACTTCTTATTGGTATTGATAGTGTTTGGAATATGTATGGTAGGTTTCAAATAATTCACTTTTTATATTCCTCTTATAACTTCCTCCTTATAACTTTTCTTTTTATAGACGTTTAATCAAAGTAATTTTAATAAGGACATTCCTTATTTTTGATTTTGTTATGTAATTAAAATGATATTGTAATGAAAATTCCGAATCCTCCCACTTTCATTTCAATTTTCTTATAAAACAGCGTGATTTTTCACGCTTTTAAACATGTATTACCTTTAGAATCCAGTAAAGATCATTTAGAGGCTGGAAAATCTTGTTTAATATATAGTATCGTAATTCTACGTAGAACTGCACCAAGCACGGTATATATGCACAATATTAGTACATCATACTGTCTGAATAAAGCTAAAAATTAACAATTCCCGATCAATTACTGGGACAGGTCGTTGCAATTATTTATATACACAATAAAATCATGCTGCACCAATTACAGTAGTTAATAATAATTTTAATACCGTTACTCCCCGAGAAACTAGATATTAATTCAGAATAATTAAGACGACGAGTTTTCAAGATCCAAGGAACAAAATGGGCATGCATATTCTAGGGAGTAAGCGTTGTAGCAGAAAGCTATGGTTAATGGTTCCGTCAAGACCGGCTCGAACGTATTCATTTGTAGCAACCGCACGTATTCCAGTCACTCATATTCATTCAAATCAAGTGCCTGTTCACGCGTTTCCCCACGACGGGGGGAAATAATAATAGACACGAAGTTTCGCTTGAAAATTGCTGGAAGGTGGCGTCGGATTGTGCTTTGTTTAAAGGCAATCTCTGGTATGTCGTAGAGTGGAACACGCTCGCAGGGAACCATGCTGCTCGCATTCATGCAAACGGTAATAGGGCCCAATATTTAGAACAACGCTCTTATGGAGCAGCGTGACCTATTGCCGGTCACAGGCGCGCAACGTAACAAATAGGCTCGACGTCTACAATTGGAGAACACCCGTACGTTAGCGTTCGCACTGCGCCCTACCGAGACGACATTACTATATTCAGGCGTCGTAGTCACCGTACTTGCGTCGAATGCATTCTCATAGGGACAAATGAATATCTAGCAACGTGTTTCTCCATTCAATGTCTTTTCATTGCATGCAACCAAATTCATGTGTGGAGCTACGCTACCGTAGTATATGAGCAGATATAATTTGGCGAGCAGAGAGCGGAGAATATCATTTACGGGCCCCATGTAAAGGGTAAATCCGTGCTCCTGTGTCCTTCGACCGTATTTTCGCTTGGACATTTTTGTGGCGGCAGGCGGAGGCGGGTTATAGGTCAAAGGATTGGGTAAGCCTCAAGGACCCTGTTTCCTTTAGAAATTTATTCCTAAGCACCAAATTAGGGAAAATTGGACCACTGTAGAAATCCAATGGAATCTAATATACGATTCTTGACTGCTAGGTAATTTCCTCCTGAAAAAATTATTCCATTAAGCTCCGAACTTGTTTACTATTCCTTTAAAGGCCAGATAGTATTTTACTTTTTCTTATTCACTGTGACTGGTGCATGTTAATTGAATCACATCCTGTGCATATTCTGCCATATAAATTTTTTATTTAATAACATGTCGATGGTGTACTCTTCATTGAGATTGAAATTATTTCGTAACGAAAATTTACCCATTAACTTTCATGACGTGGCTTCAGTTGTCTTATAAACCGTAACAGAACGTAATGCAAGAAAGACATCTTTCAATTAAAAATACCAGTGTCCCAATTTTTACAAATTTTCTGCAAGTAGCTGACTCTGTCTTCTACATGAAAACAGAGCAAATACAAATTCAATCCCGGGATGCGGAAGTAAGGATCACGAAGTTATGCAAACTATATACATAGTAGCGAACAGCGCTAACAGCTCGCACTGTGATAATGAGACTACAGCGTCGTGAATTTCTCATACTGAATCCCATAAATATCAACTGCGCCAGAATAAGGCTGAAATTGCATGGAGCGTATTTTGACGCCCGCCAAATTTGAATAAACTCTGAAACTGGACAAAATATAATTTAGAATAAAATGGGTACGCAAGTTGGAAACTAAATTCAGTAACAACCGTATGCTCGGTTTCTCGTAAATATATCAGTGTGTAAGGATTTAATCGTGTTGTGTAGAAAATTAGCATTAATTCGTACATTACACCTGCCAAAGTTCAAATCCAAAGCCATTTCCAAACATTTTACTTCAAATTCCCCATGTAATCGATCGTTGTTTTGGTCACATGCTTGCGTGATGTTGCTTCCAATATACGTTAGAATAATTTTCCTAAATTCTTCCAAACTTTTCTCGCCTTTCCTCATACGTTGGTCAATTAACCAGTTGTAGGCCTAAAGTTAAACGTCAGATGACGGTGCGTGGAATGCCGGAATAAAATAATTCCGCGCGTTAATTAGTGCCCAATGCCTCTCTCAATGCTTTAAGGAATTTCGTCGAATTTCCAGCGTGAATTCTTCGAAATGCTATTTTTCCGCAATCATTCACCCACCGAGTGCAAAGTGTTGAATATGCACTCGGTCGATGAAACTCGTTCCACGGTGTAAATCTAATCCCTCCGCGACTCCTTGCCAGCATTGATGCCGACTGGCGCGTAACGGAAGTAAGTAACGCGCCTACTCGTCTGTCCTGACGACAATATATAATATTATCGGCATGAAGCGGCCAGCATTTCAGCATCCTCCGGGCAAACAGGCGCGCGAACGAAGATACACTGCTTCGCAGAATTGTTTCGAATGCACTTGGAACTTGGAACCCAAACAGTTACTTCAACGGCAGGAATACCAGAACTGGCTACAGATTCCATCTCGGGGAGCCATCGGTATTACCTTCCTTGCGTTAAAGATTCCACCGGCGACCTCTCCCTTGTTATCCTTGGAAGTTTTTTGCCTTCATTTCCGCCCTATCCTACAGGGTTGCTTGTTATGGGATGGTTTGGTTATACACATGGCGTGGATATATTTCTGGATTCGAGGTTCTCGGAAATTTTGCTAATTGCATTGAGATGCCATGCAACTCGATATTTTAATTAATGTTGACTAGTGGACTGAACTTGCTGTTTAAATGGCTGTTTCACAGTACCTTCATCATTCGGAGTAAATAACTTGGAATAATGTTCAACTACATAGTTTAATACGGTTTGGTAGGCGGCATGAACCATTCCTCAATGTCGTAGCGTTTATTAATGTCTAGTTTGTATATTTATTGCTTCATCCGTTAGGGAATAACTAATCTGAAATATTACAAGAAAATTATCACAGTGAGGCACAAAGGTATCGATAACGAAAGAAACTAAATGTAAAACAAGGAGACAAGGATAAAAATGAAAATACACATGCATAAAAAGAGGCGAGATACGTCTAAGTATAGGAAAATATGTATTTTCGACAGTGATGTGTGAAATAACAACTGCTTCAGGGTGCAAAGTGATGGACTATAAGTGTACAACTTATAACAGGTGTTGCTAACATTAATAATTGATCTATCAATAGCTGAGTCGTATGCAAAAACAGTTTTATACTTTTGTACATGAGGAAAGCAGTATCATCTCTAATAACGGATTGGATCATTGATTGAAGATTTTTCCAATATATCAGAACTATTTACAAGGCTATTGAGCCCTTTATGAACAAAAAGCATACCAGAGATTTCCCTCGTTCATTCTAATGTTGTTAAAATTAGTGCCGATGGTATGAAAGCTTAGTTAAGATACGAAGCTACCTTGGGCTGTCCAACACGACGTGAAGCTAAGCGTAATAACAGGTATCGTAGTTTTCATAAAGGGCTAGATTTCAATTTAGAGTAAGGTGCCCAGACTCTTAGAATCCTTTGTTACATAGCTTGGAATACAAATAAATCTGTTGCTTCGATTTATGCTGTTAATTAAACTGATTTCACATGCGTATTCTCGTTCGATGCAGTGATAGTTGTACTCCATTCAATTCTTTTAAATAGTTTTGTACATTCACGTAGAGCATGACTGTCCTTCCCTTGAGGATTGTGGTTTATTGACTATATTTTCCAATTTTTGGTCGGAATTTATAGCAACTACAAGATATTAAGAAGTTCTAAATTTTCAGGGACCTTTTGGAAGCGTTACGAAACATACCTTATCACAAGGAAGCATAGAATTTGAGAGCTCTAGAATGTTATCCTATTTCTAAGTCTCTCTACAATGTATAAACCTTTTAATGCAACTATCTGTTTTATATCATTATAGTATAGCTTCAACTGGATTGAAATCTACTCGTAGAATCCCTAATGTATGGACATGAGTATAAAAATATTTAGAATTTGCGGAAAGATAAATTTCCAAAGTATCCATATAATTCAAATTTCAATTCCTACTTCATGAAGAACGTACGTTAATTTTTCACAGTATTCAAACCAACGTATAAATATTCTCGATTTGCACACATTCCGCTACAATTATCACGATCGGCACTAGGTTTTCTAACTTAAAGCACGATGCTCTATACGAATTTCACCGAAATATGGCAATTGCGGAATATGAGAATGCTAGCTGATACCTCGTTCAGTTCAATTCGTATCCTGGTTAAAGAGAGTTTATTCCGGTTGCTTTAAATTGTCATGACTTTATTGTACTTCCTGGACTTCTATTAAAGTATTGAACATTTACGGGAAAGGGTAAGCCTATGCAAGATGAAAATACGATTGCCGCGCATAAGATCGTTTCGAAATGCATTCCCCTCGTTTGAATATATATACCGAGTGTGCAGGTTCTCCGAATTGAATGAAATTGCGTGGATCATCTGCTTAAAAATCGTCGGGCAGGTCGCAGCAGGAAGTCGATTTAAACAATTAGTAACTGAAACTTTGATTGGAATGCTTTGTAATTAAATAAGTGCGGCCTACGTCGTGAATTTTATCATTGAACGTAAGTGAAGCGAAACCTTGTTATAGTTCATTTAAGAAAGTAATCCTAGACAACTAATAACCTTATCGTTAAAACTCGTGAATGCAATAATTATAACAATAAATGAAGGTGAAATTTGTTTCCTTTGGTGCTAATATAAGCACCTGAACAATGTAGCGGAATACATTTCATGAAGAAGATTTGCGGCTTTATTAGTATGGCTTTGCTTTTACGTGTGCAAACTTGGAATAAACTGTAATTGTTTCCGGAAATTAGTCGTAATATGTGTAGCAATGTGAAGTAACGTACAGTTAATTGAGAGGTGTGAGGAATATGATGATATTAAAGAACCTGAATTTCTTATGAATATTCCCAAACGAAACAATATAGATACATTAGCAATGGTAAAGGACATTCGTATGCAAAACGTACCCACCGATAAATTGCTGGGCCAAGCGAAACATTTAGGGTGATGGAAAGACTGCGAGTAATTTATATAGAAGGATCAGGGTAATGATACAAAAACAATGTCAACCATGAGATTAAAGTTCACAAATGGGGGTCCATGAAGGGTCCATACTGAATTCGAGAACGATGATCTCATGTTACACACAAAGTAGAAATGCTTGCCTAGCTTATGTCACGACCATGTGATGATAACTGGGATAGAAGTAGCTACCCGCGAAATAAGGAAATGGAGTACTCGTGATTTTATATTTTCATTGCACATGAAATGGCGTCAGCCGTAATACGTAACTACATAAAAGAATATTTCTAATTGGTGCGTGATCACCGCGAAAATTTTTCGAAGCGCAAATGGTTAGTAACAATAAAGGTGACACTTAAGGCAACTGCCTGCCGAGAAGACCATCATAGAAAAGCGAAGGGACGAGAATATCGTGATCGGCGCGCAAGCGGGACCAAGCTACTTCCCTCGCATCTATGTCTCCGTCATTCGTTTTGGTCCGGTCGGAAGCTGTGCACTCTGAATCGAGACGCGTGATCTCGACATTTACAAGTGGCTTTGGCGCTGGAAAAGCAGATGAACGGATCTCGCGACCTTGTTATAGCATTGTTATAATACGTCCTTTATTGTATCGCACTTGTGCTCTAAGTTCTTATATTTATAGAGAACAAGTCCTTTATTGGATCGTTCATGGGCTATAGATTCTTATACCTAATGAGCAAGGTACAGTTAATGTGGCGCGCAATACCAATCAGTAGAGGTTGGGAGACGACACAGACGCAATTAAACTGCGTATCAATGGCATGAAGTGTGTGATATTACTAAAATAAGTCTATACGATGCTGTTCTGAATCAGTAGTAAAACATTGCAGCAAAAAATAGAAAGCCTTCCAAACATTCGCTGAATCTGTAATCAAATTGCGCCGCAATTGCATGAAATTTGTGATGCTGCCAAATAAGGAATTTCTGCGCAGTTATAAAGCAGTAATAAACCTTCGCTAAAAAGTCGCATATTTTCCAAGAATTCGCTGGAACAGCTATCAAACAACACTGCAATTGCTGGACAAGAGGGACATTCCTAAAATAGCGTAATTTTGTGTAGCTCTGAAGCAGTAAAGAAAAACTTCACCGCAAAAGCACAATCATTCCAAAAGTGCACTGAAACTGTAATCAAACTGCACTGAAAATGCATGAAAGATGTGTTATTCAGTGAAAAACTCTATTCTGTGCTGTTTCGCGCAGTTCTGCAGCAGTAGTAAGTCTACATTGGAAAAAAATCGATAATTTTCTAATTCATTCGGGAATTGCTGAAGAACGTAGGTGAGCAGCAAGTAGGTTAATACAATGCTTGCAGAACTATGTTGATGGCTATAATCAGTATCGTATTGTCAATTGTTGAATTCTCCAGCTACAATTGGTATAACCTTTGTCCATTCTGAGAATCTCTACAGAATTAAAATCGTCAGTGAATAGGTACATCCAATGGCTACAGTGCTGTATTGGTGGCTGCACATAGTACCGTGCAGTCAACTGTAACGTACTCTAGAAACAATTGATACATACAGTGATTATTATGGAGTAGCTATGGAATTCAGTTCATCACTGTATAGATCAATCCGTCGGATGTTGTTCTGTGCAGATGACTGTAGCTAGTTTATACACACTTATCAACGTCCATAGCGACAATTACTCTATCCATTGGATAATCCAGATTTTCTGAACAACGTAGGATATCACGGAATTACCTAATCCACTTGCTGTGGTACTGTGTAGATTGATATTCCCTGTAATGCATTACCATTTGCAAGCAGCTCTAGCTGTAAATTATCTGTACATTTATCTTTCTATGATTGCTTTACGGACATGATGACGCGAAATAGATTAATCAAATTCCTATACTACCGCGTTGATTCCTATAATCAGAACTGTATTGTCACCTGTTAATATCCGCTGCTGTAATTGACTTATCACTTTGTCACACAAGAATTGCTGAAGGACTCATATGATCAGCGAATTGAAAAGTCCAACGGAAATAGCACTGTGTAGACTGATACACTCGGTACTGCATTGTGAAATGTCTATATCTCAAGTGACAATTTATCTGTCCATTTATCACTGAAGAATTGCTGTAGAACTTAAATCGTCAATGTATAGAGTAGTCCTACGGGTATAGACATGCGTTGATATCTGATACAGGTAACGTATTTTCAAGTCCATGTGTCGCTAGCTATAATTAATATATGGATTGGCAATTCCAGAATTGCTAAAGTATTTACGTTATCATTGTGTAAATTAATACAGTGGCTATAGCACAGTGATGGTGGCTGAACCAACCACTGCATTGAAAATTTTAAATATTCGTAGCTATAACCTATCCATACATTTATTCATCTAGAATCACAATATAAATCAGATGAATGGAGAGCAGGTTGATGCGGCATCTGTAGAGCACTGCAGTAATCAGTACTGCATTGGCATTGCCATTATCTCCTGCGACAATTACTCTATCCGTTGATCATTCTAGCGTTGCTATAGTGTTTAAGTCATCAGTTAACAGAATAATCCACCGGATAAAGTGCCCTGTCCCTGGATGTACTATATACCGTACTGCCAGCTGTCAATATATACAACCATAGCTGCACTACTCATTGACCATCCTAGTATAGCTGTGGAATATGGATCGTGAGTGAACAAATCAATCCAATGGCAACAGTGCTTTGATGATGGCCCTAATCAGTACCCTTTTGGAAATTGCTAATATCTCGTGCTACAATGGATGGCCTTTCGTCATTCTATAGTTGCTGTATATCTTCATCCGCCAGTGAAAATGTTAACCAAACGACTGCAGTGCACTGCTGATGGCGACCCACAGTAATGCATTGACATTTATTAACGTCTGCAGGGGCAATTGCTTTATCCATTGACCGCTCTACAGTTGCTGATGCACTTACGTGACCGGCGAAATGATTTACCTACTTCTACAGTGCTGTGTTGATGCCATACACAGTACTGTACTGACGTATGTTACTGCCTCGAGCGGAATTTACACCACCCGTTGATCATTCAACAATTGCTGATGAACTCATATGTTCAGCGTACATATTAGTGCAATGGCTATGGTATTATGTACATTGCTACAGTCGTCACCTTATTGTCATTTGATAATAACACTACCGATATTTGATACATCCGTTGATCATTGTCTAAATGCCGTATAGTGTATGTCATAAGGGTACTGATAAACCATGTGGCTACAGTGCTCTGGTGGTTGATGTACCAAACCACGTACTGTCAAATGTAAATATCTTCAGTCTTAACCTTTCCATACAATGTGACGATGACAGTACTCAGTACTGGTGTGTCAATTGTTAATATCTTGAGCGGTAATCGGTCTGTCCTATGTCACTTTGGAGTTTTAAGAGAATGTAGGCCATGATTGAACAGATTATTCCAGCGGCAAGGGTGGTCTATTGTTGGATGTACCAAACACCGCAAAGTCAAATGCAAATGTCTTGGACACAGCGGTTCCTTCATTGGCTATTCTGGAATTGCTGCCGAATTTAACTCGTCGGTGATACAAGGACAAGAGTGCTATATTGGAAGGTGCACTAAGCACCGTTCTGACAATTGCAAAAGTCACTGGACGTAACCGTACCATACATTGGTTGTTCTGGAGTTACATTAGAATTTGCCTCATCAGAGGACAAAGAATTAGAGCATCCACATTAACGTGGCGACGGTTGTACACAGTACTGTGTTGTCAATTGCTTGTGCTACTAGGGACAATTGATCTGTATTTTGTCATTCCATAATTGTTAGAGCTTCTTAATCAACACTGAACGGATTAATGCTACGGGTACAGAGCTCGGTTGATATATGTGCGAAGTACCGTAATGTCAATTCGAAAATACCTCGAGCCGCAGCCGCAGAATACATTGACCACTCTGGAATTGCTTCGGAAAATGGACAACATGCTATCAAAGCAATGCAAAGGCTACATGCTGTGGTGATGCATGAATTCAATTCCGTGTTGTCGTTTGTTAACAACTCCAGGTTTATGGAACTGAAGTTTTCATTCTTGAAATGCCGTAGGTTATTCGTCTTAAGTGAACAGACTAATCCGAAGTCAATAGTGCTCTCTTGAACGACGCACAGATTGCCGTACTCTCAATGGTAGCCATCTCTCGAGATAAGCGTAATATACAATGATAATTTTAGAATTGCTTGTGAATTTATGTCATCAAGAGGCAAATTATATCAAAGGGTACAGTACTGTCACGATGGCCTCACTCTGTACTACGTTGTCTAGTATTAACGTCTCGTGGGTGAAAGTATATGTCTCTTCTCGTTCTAGAGTCGCTACAGAATCTGAGTCATCATTCAACAGATTAGTCCATCGGCCACAGTGCCCTTTTGGGGAATGTACTGAGCGGCGGACTGTCAGTTGTGAACGTATCTGGACATAACCGTACAATACACAGGATGTTCTGCAATTACGTTGGAATTTACATCATCAGTGAACAAGGACATTCAGCGGCTGCAGTAATGTCATAACGCCTGTACAAGTAATGCGTTGTAAACTGCTATTATGTCGACGTATGATGGATCAGTTTATTGTAATTCTGGAATTGCTACAAAGACCAAATAATCAATGGACAGATTAATCTAAGGGCTATATTCCTTCGCTGATGGACATACCAATTAACGTAGTGCCAGTTGTAAGTATCTAGGGCCATAACCAGACTATACATTGATTATTCTAGAATTTCCGATGGATTTATGTCATCAATCAACAAAGTAGTCCAACGAGTACATTGCTATGGGGACGGCTGTCCTCAGTACTGCGTTGTCAATTGTTGATACCTCGTGGGGTGATGGATATGTTTTTGTCATTCCAGAATTGCGCCAGGATATATGTTGTCAATCATCAGGAAAACCCAACGGTTACAGAGCTCCGTTCATACATGTACTGTGTACCGTACTGTCAATTGTGAATATTTCTTACCGTAACCGTCATATATATTTATTGGTCTACAACTTCTTTGGAATGCATGTTGTCAGTGAATAAGGTAATGCAGCGACTACAATACATGAAAGGTGGCTGTACACAGTACTGCGTTCTCACTAGTTAATTTGTGTGGGAATAATGGATCTGCCTTTTGTTATTGTAGAATTGCCATAGAATATATATCGCCATTGAACAATTCAATCCAAAGCCTACTGAGCCCGGCCTAAAAATGCACTGAGTTCTGTAACGTCAGTTGTAAATGTCTCTAGCCATAGCCGTACTATACCTTAACAATTGACGACACAGTACGGAACACAGCCATAATCACGGTTTTGTACCCGATGAATTACATTTCCCACTGATGTTGCAGGTTCCAAAGCCGTTCTAGAATAGTCAATGCGTAGTACGGTGTTGGCTACATATAATTACAGCTGACAGTACGCTGCTTAGAACATCCAACAGCAGAGCACTGTGGCCGCTTCATTAGTGCGATCCGTGACGATTCACACGTTATAGCATTTCTAGAATGACAACTGCCACATCCACTAACACTCGAGACATTAGCAAATGACAAAACAGTACCGAGAACAGCCTCCCTCACGTTAGCGTGCCCGTTGGTCTAATTTGTTCATCAATGATACACATTCCACAGCATTCCGTGAATCCTCAGTGTACAGTACGGTTATGAATATGGGTAATAACAATTAAAAAGGCGGTGCTTAGTACTGGCACAGATAGAGCACTCCTGCCAATGGACTAATCTGTTCACTGATGATTTACAACCAGTAGCAATTCTAGGGCGTCAAAATGCATATACATTAACCCACGAAATGTTAACAATTGACAACACATTACTGGCTTCAGCCACCATCACAGTTTTGTTGGCGTTGCAAAACTTCGTTCACTGATAGAGTAAATTACAATGCAATTCTAGAATAACCAATCCACAGTACGTTTGTGGCATGAGATATTTCCAATTGGCAGTATGGAATTTACTACGTCCACCCATATAGCACTGTCGCCGTTCGATTAATCTGTTCACTGAAGTTTTATACTCTACAGCAACTGCAGAATGAAAAAAGACGGTTCATTATCCCCACAGAAATTAGCAATAGACAACACACTGCTGAGTACACCCCCCATCACAGTATTGTAGCAGCTGGTCTACCTTGTTCACTGAAAATGTACGTCTGAAGGTGGTTCTAGAATATCATATGTGTAATGCGGATATGGTTAGGGTCATCTAATGCTTACAAGACGACATTTAGTACATCTTCCCCAGATCACTGATGCCGGTTCACTAATCCGTTCACTGATGACGTATTTTCCACTGCAATTCCAACATGGGAAAGGCAGATCCACCATCTCTCGGGATATTAACAGATTAAAAGTACATAGTAAAGACATCATCACAGCAATGCAGCCGTTCAATAGGTTTTTTCGCTGATGGCGAGAGTACCAGCGCATTTCTGGAGTAATCATTACACGTTATGATTCGGCTTGAGATATTACCTACTGACACTTCGGTCCATACTACTTCCACCAATATAGCACTGGAGCAGCATGATTAACATATTCAACGAAGATTTATATTCTGCATCATTTCTAGGATAACAAAATACAGATCCACTGATCCTCGAGATAGGATCAATTGACATCACTGTACAGAGTACAGCCATCATCACAGTAACACAGACGATGCACTACTTCGTTTCCTGATGAAAATTCCAAAGCAATTCTGGTATAATCATTGTACATTCCGGTTACGGCTGGAGACATTTCCAGTTGGCAGACAGGTACCTATTACGTACACCAATAAATTGATGTTGCAGTTGGATCAATCTGTTCAATGACGATATAAATTCTATAACACTTCTAGAATGTCAAAACACAGATCCACTATTCCCCAAGTTATTTATAATTGACAGAACGGTACTGTGTACCTCCATCATTACAGTGACGTAGACGATGGAATACGTTACTCACTGATGATGCCAATTATAAATCAATTCTTGGATGCCCCATGTACAGTGCGGTTATATCTAGTGATATTTACAATAGACAGTACCACAATTAGTGCATCTACCAAGAGAACAATGTTGCCGTTCGTTTAAGTTGATCACTGAATATGTACACCCTACAGCAATTGTAGAGTGGAAAATGATGTTTCAATATCCTTCGGGAAATTAGCAATTGACAACACAGCACTGAATACAGCGCCTATCACAGTAGTATGGCCGTTGCCCTGCCTTGTTCAATAACTATGTAATTTCCAAAGCAATTCTGGAATAATCAGTTTAAGTTACGGTTATTGCTTGAAGCATTTCCTATTGGCGGTACTGTACTTAATAATTACATCAATAGAGCACTGTAACCGTTGGACTAATCTTTTCCACGATATTCTATATCCTGTGTCAATTCCAGAATTTAAAATATAGGTCCGTGGACCGTCGTGACATAAACAATTGATAACAGAGTACTGTGTCCAGCCACCATGAGATAGATATTGCCGTTGGGCTGCTTTGCCCACTTACGATGAAATCCAAAGATATTCGGGCGTAACGCATGAATAGTGCGGTTACGTCTAGTCACATCTGCAATTGACAGCACGGCATTTAGTACACCTTCCAAAGTGTCAATGTTGCCGCTGGATAATATTCTCGCTTACAGTGTGTACCACAAGATAATTCCAGAAGAAGGAACACAGGTACATCTTCCCCCGAGATATTAACATATGGCAACACAGCACTGAGTGCAGCTGTCATCACATTATTGTAGATGCTGAACAACTTTATCCACTGAAGGCGGAAGCACCAAAGTCATTCGGGAATGATAATTGTATATTACGGTTACGGCCTGAGATATTTCCAATTGGTAGTACGGCAGCTATTGCATCCACCAATATAGCACAGTAACCGTTGGATTAATTTGTTCATTGATGATTTCAATTCGATTTCAATCCTAGAACGACAATATACGGATGCACTGACACTCGAGAAATTAACAAGTGACAACAAACTACTTAAACATCCACCATCACGTTATTGAAGGCGTCGTTTAACTCTGTTCACTGATAATGTAAGTTCCATAGCAATTCATGTATTAGCCTTGTACTGTAGGGATATGGCTTGACATCCTTCCAATTTCCAGTACGGCGCCGTTTACATCCAGCAATGGAATGATGTAGCACATGGAGTCAGCTGTTCAATAATGATTTAAACTCAAAGACATTCCCAGAAGAACAAGCTACAGGTCCACGATTCCCGGAGATATCAACAATTGACATCACAGTTCTGACTACGGCCATCACCTCGGTAGTGAAGACGTTCCCCTACTTTGTACAATAATGATGGAAATTCAAAAGCAATTCTTGAATAACCTATGGATGATGCGGGTATGGCTAGTGATATTTGCAACTGACAGTACGGTATTTAGTACATCTTAAAACAGATTACGCTTACGGTTGGATTAAACTGTTCATTGATGATGTGTATACGACAGCAGCTGTAGATCGAGACATGCAGGTCCATCATCCCTCCAGATGTTACCAAATGTCGGCACAGTACAGGGTACAGCAGTTATCCCAGTAATGATGCCGTTGGGCTACTTTGTTAACTGGTAACGTAAATTCGAAGGTTATTCTAGGATAACACATGTATTGTGCGGCTATGGTAAGTGACTTTTACAATTGACAGTACGGCATTTGGTATGCCTACCAAATGATCACTGTTGCCGTTGCATCAATCTGGTCACCGTCGACGTATATTCCGCAGTAATTCCAGGAAAAGAGAGGAATGTCCATTAACCCTGCCGGCACTAAAAAACGGCAGCACAATACTCAGTACATCCGCCATCACTCTATCGTCGACGTTCTATTACTTTGTACATTGATGATGAGAATTCCAAAGCAATTATGGAATAACAATTCTATATTACGGTTACGTATAGAGACATTTACAATTGACAGTAGGGTACTCTTTACACCCACCAATGAATCACGGTAGCCGTTGCATTACTGTGTTCAATGATGATCCACATTCGATATAAGTTCTGGAATGAAAACATACGTGTACACTGACTCTCGTGTTAATAGCAACTAACAACTCAGTACTGGGTACACTCTCCATGACAGTAATGTAGCCTTTGGACTATTTTGTTCACTGATGTTGTAAATTGGAACGTAAATCCAGAATAACTTTTGAATAGTGCGGTTATGTCTAGTAATATTTACAATCGACAGTACAGCAATTGGTACATCGTACGAATGAGCACTGTTGCTGTCTGATTAAATTGTTCACTGAAGATGTATACTCTACAGCAATTGTAGCATGAGAAATGAAGTTCCGTTATCCCCTGGGAAACAAACAATTGAGAAGACAGTACTGGGTACAGCCAATATCACAGTAATGTAGCCGCCGGTATGCTTTGTACACTGATGCTGTAAATTCCAAAGCATTCCTGGAATTATGACTGTACTGTGGGCGTATGGCTTTGGATATTTCCAATTTACATTACGTTACTTATTACATCCACCAGTATAGCACTGTTACCGTTTTATTAACCTATACAATAATTATTTATACTCTATAACTGTTCTATAATGACAAAACGTGGGTCAACTATCCCTCGAGTTACCAATAGTTGGTAGCACAATACTGAGTGCAGCCATCGTCACAGTAGTGTAGACGTTGGACAACTTTTCCCACTGATGCCAATCATTTCTGAGCAATTCTAGAATAATCAATGTATATTACGGTTATGTCTAGAGACATTTCCAAACGACCGTACGTTACTTCTTACGCCCACCAATACAGCTCCGTTGCCGTTGGAATGATTTGTACTTTGATGACGTAAATTCCAAAGCAACTATGGGATAGTCAATTTATATTACGATTATACTCGTCAACGATGATTTCGGTTCTGAAGCAACTCTAGAATGGCATAATAGAGGTCCGTTGTCCCTCGCTATGTTAACAACTGAGAACACGGTACTGCGTACAACCATAATCACGGCACTGTAGCAGTTGGTCTACATTGTTCAATGAGTATATAAATTCGAAGCATATCCGGAATGATGAATGTATAGAACGGTTATGACTTGAGATGATACAAATTGACAGAACGGTACCAGTTACATACACAAATATAGCACAGTAGCCGTAGGATTAATCTGTACAATAATGATCCTGTTTCGATAAAAATTTCTGAATGACAGGATGTAGATCCATTATCCACTGCGATATTGCGAATTGAAAACACGGTACTGAGAACAGCCATCATCACTGTAATGTAGCCGTTTAATTCCTTTGTTCACTGGTGGCGTAGGTTCAAAGGAAATTCTGGAATTACCTACCTGCCTTAGGCTACGGCTAGAGACATTTCCAAATGAAAATACGTTACCAAATGCATTTACCAATATAGCACTGTAGCCGTTGGATTAATATGTTCAATTACGATATAAACTCTATAGCATTTCTAGAATGACAAAACGAAGATCCATTGTCCCTCGTGTTATTAGCAATTGAACTGACAGCAGTTAGTACAGCCACCTTCACGGTACAGTCGCTTCTGGATCATTTTCTCACTGAAGAACTAATTTCAACAGCAATTCCAGAATATTCTATGTATAGAACATTTATGACTGGAGATATTTACAATCGACAGTGCGTCACTTGGTACATCCGCCACCGGACCCATTATAACCGTTAGCTTAATCTGTCGAATGATGATTTAGAATGTATTGCAAATCCACAATGGCAAGGGTCACACCAATTATCGCCCGAGATTTTAACAATTGATAACACAGTATTAAGTACAGCCTTCGTCGCAGTGTTGTAGCGGTGGTATTTGTTCATTTAGATATGATATAAATTCCGAAGCAATTTTAGAATAACCAATTTAAGGTAAGGTATTGCCTAGAGTTATTTACAGTTGTGAGAACGGTACTTGGTACATCCACCAACAGGGCACTGTTGCTGTTGGATTAATTTGTTCGCTGATGATATGAGTTACACAGCAGTGTTAGAATAATCAATGTGTAGTACTGTTACAATTAGAGATGTTTACCATCGGCAGAGCTGTACATGGTGCATGAACAAAGAGTGCACTGTAGTCGAATGACTAATCCCTTCAATATTGTTTTTAATTCTATAGAAATTACGGAATGGCAAAAGGCAGATCCATTATCGCTCGAAACATTAAGAACTGGATACACGACACTGCATACAGCCAACATCACGTTATAGGTGCCGTTGAATTAACCCGTTCACTGGTTACTTAGGTCCCACAGCAATTCCAGAATGATCAATGTTAGGAACTATTATGGCTAGATATATTTGCAATTGGCATTACGGTACTTAGTACATCCACCATGAGGCCACTGCAGCCGATTGCTTATCTGCCCACTGGTGATATAAGTTCGATCGCAATTCTAGAATTACAAAAGCCATATCGATTATCGCTCGAGATTTTAACAATTGACAATACATTACTCTGTACAGCCATCATGACAATGCTGTAGACGTGTGACCAATCTCTACACTGAAGATTTAATTTCCACAGCATTCCCAGAATAATCAATGTACTGGTCAGATATGACTAGAGATATTTGCAATTTTCAGCTGTTCATCCACCAACAGAGCACAGTTGACGTTGGATTATTCTGTTCACTGATGATTTGAGCTCTATAGAAAGTCTAGAATGATCAACGGATGCATCATATATCTGTAGCTGTATTGACAAATGGCAATAGGGTACTGAGGGTATATATTTACACAACACTAATATCCTTTGCATTAATCTATTCTCTGATCCTCTTATTTCTCCAGTAATTGTAGAATAATTGTAGAATGACGTAGAAGTTGGGTGATCATTGAATTGTCCAATCAGGTGATAATAATAATCAGTAGATGGGTATGCTCTCTACTGTACGTTCAGATGTCAATATCTCTATCGAAAGTTGATGTATGCATTGATAACTGTAGAGTTGCTATATAAAATACATGATAAGAGGCTAGGTTAATAGAATCGTTGTAGCACTGTCTTAATTTCCAAACTATGTGCTGCATTTTCAAACGATCGTACACTAGGAATATCTTATTGAACCTTTGATCATTCCAGAACTGCTGTAGAAGCTAATACTTTAGTGATCAGATTAGTCCAATGGCTATAGCACTATGTTGAAGGCAACGATCTGTACTCTATTACCAATTGTCAATATTTGCAGCTAAATTTGATCTACACATTGCTTATTCTAGAATTGCTGTAGAAATTAGATGATCAGCGGAAACGTTAATCCAATGGACATCGCACTGGGTAGAAGGCCACATTCAATGCTGCATGTTCAGTTGTCTATATCTGAAGCGATAATTGTTCTATCCATGGGTCGTTGGAGATTAGCAATGTAATACAGATGATCAGAGAATAAATTAACACAATGGCTGACGGACATTGTTTATTGCTATACTCCGAAGTGGATTGCCAAATGTTAATATCTCTAGCTATAACACAATCAAGCTTTGATCGTTCTGAAGCTGCTGTAGAATTAATAACATCCGTGAACACAACTATCTGACAGCAAGGCAGTTCTGTTAATTGATATACGAATTACCGTACTCTCAATTGCATATGTCTCTAGACATAACTGATGCATGCATTGATTGTCCTGGAGCTCTTGCGTAATATAAATCATTAGTCAGCAAATAATTCCAATGGCCAAAGTAGTGTGATGATGGCTGTACTCAGCACTCTTTTGTCAATTGACAATTCCTCGATCGATAATTGATCCTACTCTTCACATTACGGCATTGCTATGGAATGTAGATCGTCGATAAACAGATCAATATTATGGTTGCATTGGAGTGTTAATTGCTGTACTCTGTACTTTATTCACGGAGCTTATTGTCTCGAGCGACAATAGATCTACCGTTCGCCATTCTAGAAATGTAACAGAATATTAGTCTTCAGTGGATATATTCATACAGCTACTAGAGTACTGTGTTGATGACTGCACTTTGTGCTGTATTGGCATCTGTCAATATCTCTAGGGGTAATCAATCCACAAACTAACCGTTCTAGAATTTTTGTAGAACTTAATTTATCTGCGAAATGATTAAACTCATGGACGTGGTACGATTTAGACTTCAAGTATCAATGCAATATCTTCAATTATCAATATCCTTAGCGACAATTATTCCTTCCAGTGATCATACTATCATAGCAATGTAAGTTAGATCAGATAGGAATAGTTTGATGCAATGGCTTTGGTACTGCCTCGGTAGCTGTAGTCAGTACTGTACTATCAGATGTTAACGTCTCCTGAGAGAACAGATCTATACCATGATCAATCAGGAATTGTCATAAAATAAAAGTCATCTGTGATATTTAAATAATCAGTAAACAGACTAATCCAAAGGCGACATGTCTGTAATGATGGCTATATTCAGTACTGCTTTGTCGATTTTCTTTGATTCTAACGATAATAGTCCTGCCTCTTGTCACTCCAGAATTGCTATAGAATATATATCATAAATATACAGGTTAAACCAACGGCAACTGTGCCGTGCTTGTGAACGTACTACGTACCACACTGTCAATTGTCAACATCTCTAGCCATAATTAAATTATACATAGTTTATGCTAGAATTGCTGAGGAGTATTTATCATCGGTGGACAAATTAGTCGAGCGGCTACAGCACAGTGACGATGGTTGCCTTCACTATTGTGTTGATAAGTGCTAGTATCCCGTGCCATAAAGAATCTGCCTTTAGTCACTATAGAATGGTCAACTGTAAAAGTCGCTGGACATAGCTGCATTATCCATTGATTATTCTGGAAGTACCGTTTAATACAGATCATCCTGTGAACTCGCTAATCCAACAGCCAAAGTAATCTTTCGATGGCTACACAAATTAGTTCATAAAGATTTTTGTCCACCCCGGTAGCGAAAATTGCTGTATTAATGGATCATTCGAAAATTGCAAAAGAATTTGATGATCAGCGAACTGATTAATGCAATGGCTGAGCGTTTGTTTAGGTGGCTACACCCAGTACTGTATTGTCAAATGTTAATATCTCCAGCTGTGAGTTTTTTATACTTTCGTTATTCTAGAATTGCAATAGAACTTAAATCATCAGGGAACAAATTAACCCAACGGCTACAGCACTGTGCCGTTGGCTGCGCTAAGTTCGGTGATTTCAGTTGTTTATATTTGGTGCAGTAATGTATTCGCCACCTGACATTATAGAGTTGCTATAAAATTTAAATCATCATTGAGCAGATATTTCCAATGCAGACAGTACACTGTCGGAGGATGTGCTGAGTATCGGAATGCCATTTGTAAGTTTGCCGCGCCACAATTGATATATACATTGGTTATTATAGATTTGCTTTGGCATATAAATCTTCAGTGGAGAGGTTAATACACACGCAGCAGTGTCCTATTGAAGGATACACTCAGTAATGTGTTGTCATATGTTATTTTCTCCAGCGACACTTGCTGTATTCACTGATCACTGAATTACTCCAGAGGAACGTAGGTGAGTAGTGAATGCATTATTCCAAGTGGCTATTATATTGTGTAAATTTCTGTACTTAGTACTGTTTTGTCAATTGTTAGCGTTTCGGGCGATAATGGATCTGCCTCTTGACATTCTAGGATTACTATAGAAATTAGATCACCAGTGAGCAAATTGATACAGCGGCTACGGGAATGCTACAATGGCTGTACGCAGTACTTTGTGGTCGTTTGATACCATGCGTGCGTTAATGGAACTGTCTCTTGTCATCCTAGGATTGCTACGGAATTTAAATCATCAGCCAATTTATTTACCGATTGGCTATGTCATTGTGTGGACGGCTACACTCTGTAGTCCGTCGTATTTTATCAGTAGAAATAGGGATACTTTATCCAGCCATTCGTTAATCCGGAAATGCTTTGGAACTTATATAGTCAGTGACCAGATTAATGCAATGGTTATAGAACTGTGTCGACTACTACACCAAGTACTGCATTATCAGTTGCTGATATCTGAAGCGATTATTGGTCTGCCCATTAGTCATCCTGGAAATGCCATAAAATTTATACCATCAGTGAATGGGTTTATCCAACTCCTGTAGTACTGTGTTGATGCCTGGACGCAGTACTGTGTGGTAAAGAGTTATTATCTCCTGCCCTAACACTTCCATTTATCAACCACTCCTTAATGGTATTTAGTGAAGCTGATCAGTGGATAGATAAGCCCTGTCGCTATAGAAGGGTAGAGGTGTCCACCCTTACTTGAGTATTGCGAATTTTTGATATGTTGAGCGATAATTGATGTGTCCATCATCATTCTGGAGCTGTATCGCAATGTAGACCATTTGTGAACAGATTACAACAACTACTACTTTCCTTCCAGGACGGCTATACTCAGTACCCAGCAGTAGATTGAAAATGTCTCTGGCGATAATTGATCTATCCACTGACAGCTCTAGAATCACTGCAAAAATTAGATGATCTGTGAATAGAATTATACAATGGATATAGCACGAGGTAGACAATTATTCTTAGTGCTGAGTTATCAATTGTGTATATATGAAGCGATAATTGGCGGATGAATTGGTCATTAGGGAATTTCTATGCAGCCTAAATCATCGGAGAATAGATTAATAAGCTGGCTACATTACTGTGGTGATGGCTACACTCAGTAATGTGTTGCCATTTATCAGTGTCTCCAGCCACAATTTGTCTATCCGTTAATAATTCTAGGATTGCTGTATGTATAAGGCGGTCAGTGTAAGTATTGCACCAATGGCTGTAGCACTGCGTTGATTGCTACACCCAGTGAATTATTGTCAATTGTTAGTATCACTTCCAATAATTGATATATCCATTGACCAATACTGAATTGCAATAGAACATGAGTGTTCCGTCTGCAGATTAGATCAATTTTTGTAGATTTGCCCATATGCCTATACCCACTGCATTATAGTTAGCTCTTAATATCCCTTGCAATAACTTATCTATGCATTGCTCATTTTGGAATTGTTATGGAACATACATTATAAGTGAATAGGTTAAAGCGGTGGATATTTTAATGCGTAAATGTACATGGGCTCTGCAGATGGCTGTACTGGTTACTGTAATGTCACTTCTTAATATCTATGGCGACAATTGATATTTCTATTCATCATTCTAGGATTGCTGCAGAAAGTGGATGCTCAGTTTGTAGAAAGATACAAGAACTGCAGATCTGAGTAGAAGTATATATTCAATCCCCTATTGTCAGATTTTATTATCTCTAATGATAATTGACCTATCCATTGACATTCTAGGATTGCTATATAATTCTCGGCGGATAATATATACAAATGAATATGGTACTATGTGGATGGCTCTACACAGTACTCTTTCTTGAATTGTTAATTTCTTTCGCTATAATGCATGTATCCATTGATCATTCCAGAATTGTTGCAGGAATAAAGTGAACAGTCTATAGATTGATTCAATGGCTCTAGTAATGTATAGGTGTTAGTACTCGGCACGGTACAGACAATCGTTAGTATCTCTAGACATAATAGACCGATCCATGGACCTTCCCAGTGTTGCTATAGAACTTACATGATCAATGAATGTTTAATACAATGGCTATAATACAGGGCTGGTGACTATACTCAGCGCTGTATTGTCTATCGCCAACGTCTATGGCGAAAATTGATCCACACATTGGTCATCCTAGAATTACACAGAATTTTTATGATCAGTCAGTAGCTTTTACGAATGACTGCAGTTCCACGTTCGTGGCTATACTCAGCACTGTATTCGTAATTGGTAATATCGTTAGCGATAGTAAATCTGTCCATACAACACCATAGAATTGCCGTAGAAATTGTGTGGCCATCGAAATGTCTAATTCAATGGCTACAATGCTGTAATTGTGACTATAATCAGAATTGCACGGTCAATTATTAATGTCTCTAGCGATATTTAATCTGTCTCTATTTCATTCTCTAATTGCTACACAATTTGCATTATCAGGGAATACTTTATGCCATTTTATGCCGTTGGCTAGAGAAATATAATGCATGCTATGCTGATTAGTGTATTTTCAACTGTTAGTACCGCAAGCGATAGCATATGTATCCATTGATGGTCTTAATGTTGCTATATAGAAGCAGGATGATCACTAAGTAGATTGACCCAATGGCTATTCTAATGTGTTGATGGCTATACCCAGTACTTTGTATCTAATTGTTAATTTTCCAAGCGACAATTCATCTGTCCCTTGTTCTATCGAAATATCCTATGGAAATTACATGATCAGTGAATAGATTAGTGTAATGGATACAGTAATGTGTAGATGACTGTAGTCCGTAGTGTATTGTTGATTGTTACCTTCTCTAGACATAATTGCTCCACACATTTATCATCATAGTATTGCTATGCCATTAAACTGAGCCGTGAATAGACCCATGCAATGGCTATAGCACTCCGTGGAGGGCTATACTCAGTACTGCATTCATGATTGTCGTTTTCTCTAATAATTAATGAACCACAAATTAGTCAAACTATAATACCTATGGAACTTACATGACGAGTGTATAGAATAATGCAATTATTATAGTACTGCGTGGGTGCCTATACTCAGTACTGCTGCATTAGCGGCCAACATCTCCAGCGACAATTGACCTATCTGTCGGTCATTTTATAACTGTCATAGAATTACTGGTCAGTGAACAGATCAATCGTATTGCTACCGTGCAACGCCGATTGTTGTACTCGGTACTCTATTGTTAATTGCTGATATCTCCAGCGATAATTGATCTAACCGTTGACGATGCTAGGATTCCCATAGAGCCTGCGTGATCAGTGAAAGGATTAATCTAATAGATATGGTACAGTGTGGATGTCTATAGTCTGTATTGTACTGCTCAATGTTAATGCCTTTAGGGATATCTGATCCATACATTGGTAATTGTTGAATTGCTGTGGAAATTACGTGATATCTGAGAAAATTTGCCCGATGGCTACAATACTGCGTACATGGCTACACTAAGTACTGCACTATCTGTTTCTAATATTTCTAGCGAAAATTGATATATCCATAGGTCAATGCAGAAATGCTTTGGAAATGACTGTATCAGTGAATGGATTAATGAAATGGATATGAAACTCTGTAGGCGGCTATAATATGCATCTTTGGTTGAGAATATCTGTGGAGATGATTGATCCATACATAGATAATTTGAAACACTGTGGACTTAAGTGATAACTGAATTGACTGATCCAATAGCTACGGTGCTGTGCTGATGGCAATACTTTGTGCCTAATTGTCAATTCTAACACCTCTAGCCAGAATTGATGTATCTATTGAAAATGCTGGAATTTCTGTAGGATATAAATGATCAGCAGATTCATAAATACGATGGCCATAGTACTGCGTGGAAGGCTATACTGAGTTCGGTACTACTACTTGTTACAATCCCAAGCGACAGTAGACCTATACATTGATCATTCTTGAGTTGCTGTAGAGTTGAATGATCAGAGAACCTATTATTCAACTGGCTATAGCTCATTATCCGTGGGTATAGCATAGCACTGCATTCTTAATAGACAATATCGCCAGAGATAGATGGAAAATAGATTGATCATTCTGGGATTGCCTTGTAATATATGTGATCAGTCTCTAGATTAATACAGCGGCTATAGTCGTGCGTTCATAGCTGTAAAAAGAGCCGTATTATTGGTTGTTAGCATTTCACGCGAAAGCATAACTATCTATTCGTCAATGTAGAATTGCAAGCGAATTAACGTGATCACAGGATACATCAATGCATTGGCGTTAGTACTACGCGGATGGCTATAATTCCCTGACGATGCAACACTCAGGAGTTTATCGTCAACTGTCAAAATCTCATGCGACAATGGATCCAGCGATTAGTCATTCCAAAATTGCTGTCAGACTTATGTGTTCTCTATACACATTAGTCTGATCACACATATAGTGGGCAGACGGCTATACTCAGGACGGTATTTTCGATTGTCTGCTTCTCTATATGTTATTTATTCAATCATTGGCCTTTGCAGAATTGCTATAGAATTAAGGTAACCTGAGAAAAGATTAATTCAATTTCTATGGCACTGAGAACGTGTCTATACTCAGTGACGTATTGTAACTTGAAAATATCTTTAGGGATATTTGAAATATCCACTGGTCATTCTAAAGTAGCTGCGGCAATGGTATGACCAGTGAATAGATTTATAAAATTGCTACAGATACGCGTCGATGGCTATACCGATTAACTTATTTTTAATTGCCTACTTCTCTAGCGATGACATACCTGGCAATTTATAGTACAATAGTTTGTTGCAGAGTATAGATTCTCATTGAAGAGGTTACTCAAAATGGCAATAGTACAGTATTGATGGCCACGCGTTGCACTTTATCTTCAATTGTCAATAACTCAGGCTATAGTTGATACATTCCTTGAGCATCCTTGATTTGCTATGTAATTTACGAGGTCAGTGTGCAGGTTAATGAATTGAATATATTACTTTGTAGGCTGATATAACCACTCCTGTATTGCCAACTATTGATATCTCTGGCTATAATTAATTTACACATTCTTCATTCTATCGTCGTCATAGAAATTGGATGACCAGTAAGTAGGTTATACCAGTGCAAATAATACCGCGTTGATGGCCAGTATCGTATATTGAATTGCTCCAGCCACAATTTATCCTTCCTTTGATCATTCTGGGATTGCTACAGCATATAATTAACAGTAGATTGGTTAATCCAATGCCAATGATGCTATTCATTCGTATTTAGCGCCTGTGTATATTCTGCTGCGCTCTGCTGCAATTTGGTGCACACTGCAATTATCCGCGCTGGATAGGTTTGGGAATGTAGCGCTAATATGATTATGTCAGATTGGGATAATACGTGTGTCTGCTCTTTTCTCTGCTCTCTTCTGCTATGCATTATGATATGCTCCACTGTGCTAAGGTTAGGCAGTGCAACGAAGGATAGTGCCAGGAAATGAATCGGTGCTATGCGCTGCCACCAGTGGGTTTCGGCTCTTTACCATACTGTGCAACGCTCTGCTCTCCTCACCTGCACTATGCAGTGCTCAACTGTGGATGGGATAGGTTAGGCAAACTTGTGCTTGGTATCTGTGCTTTTCGCTAGTAATCTCTGTTATTTGGCGCATTATAGTGCCCTCATTCTATCTGCTTCGTTTTCCTGCGTTCTGCTGCCCCCAGTTGCAGTTAGGTTACGGAAAGCTGTGCACGTGAGGTTGAAGTATGACAGGCTTGGATTGGTTAAGCTAGGGTAGGTTCGGAATCTGCATTATTCGCTACTGTTCGATGGACCCTGCGCTTCACTGAGGCCCGCTGATCTTTCCAACGCTCTGACTTCCACAGCTGACGTTAGGCTTCATTGCGTCTTGGTAGAATACGTTTGGATAAGTTATTTTGGCTTTGCTTACAAACGTATGCTATTGGCTACTCTTCGGGGGTACACGCCGCTTCATTGATATATGCTGGCCCTGATGCTCTTCCTGCGCACAGCTAGGCCCTGCTGTGATTAGTATCGGTTATGTTAATTAAGGAGTCTGTGCCTTTTGCCGCTGTTCGTTGGTATTCGGAGCATTACTCTTATCCATTGTCCTCCGCTGCACGCTGGTGCGCCCTCCTGCATTCAGCTGCACGCTGCTGTGCTCTGTCCAGTCTGCAACCTTATCCTATGCAGTGCCGGGCACTGAAGAGGTATGCTGTGGTAACGGTGCTGTTCGGAGTGCTGCCATCCTGAGCAGTAGTGTGCTGTGTTGTACTATGTGCAGATATTCGGTGCTATTTGTTGCTCTGCATTGCCGTGCTGCGTTCTGCAGCGCGCTGCTCTGGTGGTAGAACCTAAAAATTTCATGCATGTGTAATCGATGTTCTCTGTTTCCATGCTGTTGCGCCATCCAATTCTGATAAAGTTTGCAAACGGCGAAAAGAGTAACAGTGAGTAAAAATACGTCGGCTCACTCCGAAGGATTACCGAACCCTGCACAATACACTTGTGCTCCATTTCTTGAATATGTATTCGCCTGTTAGTGAGTAGTTCCAGCATAGTCACTGCAAGTATCGTCTTCGAGCTTCGTACCTATGATACTATGCGCAATAGGAAATGAAAAACGGATATAAGAAGGGTGAAATTTTTTGCTATAATTTAGACGGGAATGGATGATACTTTATCCAAAGTTCCTTCAAACTGTTGACGGCATTTCGTTTAATGCGCAGGTCAAGGGAAATTGCGTTACAATTATTTCCTTAGACGTAGGTATCGAAATTAATGTAATTGTATGAAGAAAATGTGGGCATGCAGTTGAAAAAGGAGCACAATGCTTCTGTCAAGATACTACCAGCTATTACAATCATCATTAGTCATGCACATAGCCAATGATAACAGCGTGTAATATGACAATTGGTCATACACATAGCATTAACCAATTGGCAAGTGTCAATCGCCTCCGTAACAAATTTAATTGATTAATTGGTTAAGTTCATTCCAAAATTCGACAGTATGTGCTTCATCCGATATTAGAATTGCGCTCGCATTTTTCGAGTAGCATATGCGTAGTGCATTTCGAAATAAGTCATATATCTTCTATACTCCCGTGCTTTGCAAACATGACGAGGTTAGACTGTTGAATTGGGTGACGCCATTAATTAACAGAATGTCCTTAATTTTCTTGCCTAATTCTTATGTAATTCCTCCTTAAATGCTAAGGTGTCACAATGCCTCAAACTAATCGCTAACATCATCCATCACTTCAAGATCAACACTTCCCACTCAACTATATGATAGGAAGTGCACTTTTTTACCTTGCACTCGATTCCCTAGAAAGGTGTCCCTACCACTCATGCCTGATAATCCAAATCAAAATAGTGGAGAAATGTGCGAAAGGGTGGAGAGGCAGAGGCCGCACGAATCATTCTCCTTTCATCCAAGCACCTTCCCTTCAGCTTCGCTTTCTAGCCTCCACTTCCATCGTCCCATTACATTAAACCTCGCGTCGTTCCGTTATGCGTTTTTCTTAATAAATTGATTACATTACCTTTGGCTTCACAATATCCAGAAACCCACAATTCAGTAAATTATTTAGTACTTAATGGACATGTCTTGAACAAGGTTCTCCATCGCCATCGTGACGCAGACGTCGAGAAACAACGACGGATTTGGGGAACTGGAAAACATGTGAAAGCTGTATGACGGTCAAATTTTGTACTCGTCTTAACGAAAGACTTTATTCCGGGCTGTGGTTGTAGAAACTTGTGGAAGAAGTAGCCTTGACTTGGGGCAGATGTTATCGCACATTAGGCGGAGAAATGACAGCATAGCCTCCAGATTTCTATGTTCCTTATATCGAAATTCATTGTACCCACATGTCACCTACTTATACGCTTAGTGTCTTCAGTCTTTAGCATCGCGAACGGACATTAATTATCATGTACAATTCTTTCTACAAGTTTTACCGGTTTATGCGAAAAAACGCGACAACGCAATAATGCATGACGATCGTGTTAAAAAAATGGCAGTACAAAGAAGATATGATATTTCAATTTCCACACTCTTAAAATCTTCTATAATCCAATGTGGTGAATCCGAACACAGGAGCAAATGCTGGTTGCCATGCTAAGTTTATGGAACAAACAATTAAGTGTAATAAATATATCCTATTCTTATTTTTATCCTACATAATATTCCGAGAATAGTAACAGTTCCTTAAACGCTCTTATCCATTGCTTTGTGTGACACTAGCCTACCACATTCAGTCAAATCAGTCTGGAATCGAAAATAATCCCTTTACCGAAATATACCGCCCAGAAGTTATACGAAGGGCGCTGTAAATTATAGAGCAAACAATCTTGTCGCATAATGTAGCTATTGCTGCGTTATTTCACGAAAAATTTCGACATCATCTGTACAAGAATGAAAGTTTATGCCTAGATGCAGGGTGCAATTTGTATTAAATTTTATTTGTCGCTACTTTCGTTCCATATAGGTTTCCTATGAGTGATTTCGTCGCATCGTTTGTCTGATATGAATAATTTCAGGTAGTTGAAAGTACGAATTAAGACAAATTTCGCGGTGTATACTTCTGCATAATTAGTATTTAGTTTTAACTCAATTTATGCGTACAGATTGTTCAGGGAAGGGTGGATTTGTAAGCTTGATATAAAAATATTTTCCTGGAATCAAATGATTTATTTAATTCCTTGGAATTATAGTTCCCGGTGTTATTAAATGTATAAGTTGGCACAGACGACAGTTTAGATGTTCTTGAAGGTGATGCGGATCACTTAGTCTGGACGCGTATAATTTACTATGCAGATTTGTATGAAATATTGTGGACTATGGATTTCCGATATGAAAAAATGAACGTAAAGGAATAGTAATATATTAACTGTCGTAGAAAAATGGATTTTTCTGTCCCTTTCGTTTGAACAGAATTTTGTGGTAACGTCCAAATTAGCTCCGACGTGATGATCTGGATTTCGCTTAAATTATATACATCGTTAATGTACTACATGCATACAGCTTTATTGGTAGCTTTAGCATTCCGTAAGTGTACTCCCCTTCCTTTATAATCTGTTCTCAATAATTTGTGAATATTGCACTTCGCCTAGTTTCAGTAGATATTTCAACGTACCCGTCCCTTTAACCTCACACCGGAATGGATTGACTTCATATCATAAACGAGAACTATTAAATTACCAAGCAACGTTGACGCAGGAATTCTTCTCTCAATATGTGTAAAAATGGAAGTGTTTACTGCAACGAATGTCAAAAACAACCAACCATCTGCTATATATGATCGCCCAGGGCCACTTGCATCCAAATGCAGACACGAAATCTTTGGAAAAGAAATAAGCACGTGGTGCAGAGCTCCGACATAAGAATTACGCCAGGTAATAGAATCGAAAATAATTCTAGTATGATGAAACGATCCCGGCGCAGGAGTACGTGCAATGAAATTTTCGTCATACGGTTCGGGGCAGAGTTAAAAGTGAAATATTTAGGCGCTTCAATATAGTTGTGAATGATTAAACATTTCCTAACAATATTCCAACAGATTACGAAATAGATGAACCTCAAGCGTGCGTTAAATGTTGTAATTCTTCTTATTACTAGTGCCAAAGGGGCAAAGTCCTTAGATTCGAAAGAATGAATTGCTCTGCCTAAAAGTGAAATTAAATTGATTTTAAAATTGATTAAGCGAGTCCTTGCTAATTCCCGTGAACTGGAAATTCCCTCGGAACCGAAATTGAAGCAGAGTTCCCAACAAATATAGGGCAACTGCTTATGTAATCGTACCAAACGTGTGCAGCTCACTTTTCCTTCGCATATAGTAATACGATTCCCGCGTAAGTGCAGATTACGTCTAAAATGTTAGAGCGAGTTTTCCATGGAATCAATAACGTATTCGATACACAATTCTTGCAACAATTCGTATAGAACATGCCATGAAACACGCACATGCGTATTGAAAGGAACGAATTCAAGGAATCCTGAAATTAATTGCTTTACACGTAACTATTTTAAAAGAAATAATAGCTTTATAGCTTAGAAAGTAAAATTGACATCGAACTCGGTATATTCACTATTACAAACACTACATCAGCGTATATCAACATTTCTCTAAAGAATTGGAACAAAATTTTGAATCAATGTCAACAAAAAATTGCCAGTTAATTGACCAAAGGATACGTCAAAGTTCTAAACAATTTCCTAGCACAAATTACCAACAAATTCTGCGCGAAATGCGGCAATTCTACAAGGAAACATTTGTCAAAAGTCTCCACTGAGGTCACCAAATGCCTCGCAGAAATCAAAGCCATTCGAAGGAGAACAGGTCCAGAGAGATAAACCTCCGCGCCTCCGAGATCTAGCAAATTCTCCCTGGGCACTATCTAATTACTCCCGATGATAGTGCACACGGTGGACGCTTTTAGACGTAGCTCGGACCGTAAGCACGTCGATCATGCCACCTCTGACACGTTCGAATACGTCAATTCGGCGTGGAAAGGAAGCACGGAGCAGGGAAGGGGAAAAAGGAAGGGAGAAAGAGGATCCAGCGAGTGCCGGCTGCGGACCGGCCCGGAGGGTAGTTGAGCTTTATTTGTACCGTAGAACTCAGCTTATTTAGGCACACAACGTGTCCCTCTTACGAAACGACGAACTCGGTAATGTATTACGCTTCACCCACGATCCATCCATTCTATGGATCGTTCGGAGCCGTTACGTCATATGTGGCAGAACTCCAACCTCGGCAAGGTCTAATTTTCGATCAATTTTGTAAGGCGGAATTTCTCACGATTCTTAATACACCGGCCGGTATGTTGATAGAAAGGAAAGGTGAAATTCTCGAAGAAAAGTTGGAGGATGGGCGGAAATCCCTTTGGTCTCCGAGGAATTCAGAGGGAGTCATAAGATCGCGGCACTGCGGAATTTGAGAGAAGAGGAGTATATCAGATAGGTAATCCTAAGCAACTATATGAATCAAATTATGGGCGTTCTTCAGTCAAACTGTTTTAGAGTGCATGCTTGCTGAAGATGAGGAGTATTCATCCTGTAACCAAGGATCTTTGTCATCTCTTGTTTGCCAAACATATTTTCGCCTTTGTTCCACATTCGTGGTAGAGTATACCCTCGCAACACATCTGCTTCCTCACATTCTCACTGACGTGTACCAAGTTTTACGTTTCTGGTTTCGTTTAGTTTTGAAAATTCTACGTTGTTTGTTGCAAGTCTTCCAGCAGTTTGTTTGGAAGCTGACAGGAATTAGAGTTTAGGTCACGTTTCACCAAATATCCGAAGGACAGTATGGCTGAGAATAAGAGGAAGGTATTTGTGAGCGTTTCATATAGATTGAAGGATGTCAAGGATAGAGAACTTATATGTTTGCAGGGAAATTTGAAATTGCTAACTGATTATGGTACATTGTTGACATTAGTACCATCAACATGTAACGAATACCTAAATATCATAAAAAATAATGACGGAAATTAACCATTTGCACTCTGCCATTTCATGGCCTAGGTATTGCAGGATTCCAAAGATTTTCCGTTACAACGTTGAGGATAATTTCCGGAGCAGGAATAAGACATCGGGTGGTAACTAACTCGTAGAGTTATGTGATTTCAATACCGCGCACACAGTTACATTATCTCGAATTTGACATATTTACGAATATCGAGCTTCAAAGTTGTATCGAATGGCGAACGATGTGCGCCTCTCTAGCGCAAAGTGTTAAATAATTGTAAAGAAATTAAAGGAGCATACATAATTATGATCACGATCGAATAAAAATCGATATTGATACAGAGATTGGACAGTGGAAATATTTATTGGCAACAACAACATAAATATGTGAGAATGACAATAAAGTTACGAATTATTTCTCGGTGTACTGCAATGCTCAATACTCTATTGCAATACTGCAATCATGCTCGGCTTCGATTCTTAACTTCACAGATCGATTAGACGAAAAATACCATCGACTTCACCTAAAGATTTACATGACCATATATGGTAGTACTAATGGTCCGACGCGTTACCCACGGACTCCCAGGCTGACCTGGGCCTTGTGCATTCGACCCGCGTTCCCCCGGTATCCGAAATGCTACGTGTACATGACTGAAAATGTGCGATACTACGCTTATTTGCAATAAGCAACTGCGTACTCTCGGGAATTGCGAAGGCATTGTATCCAAAGCTAGTCATTTTCTCCCCTTTGGTAGCTCTATCGTTAACATGTGCTTCATTGTTCTTGTCATTGCTGAATTATTTATGCAGTCTGCAGATAATTCAGGGGAGCGTTTTTGACGAAATACATCAGGCAATTAGTTTATAAATATAAATTCTAGCAAATGACACATCTTGTCAGATTCAGAGGAGTATTGGGCAAATTTTCACGGCGTGTATTTTGCAATTAGTTTAGGAACATGGATTGAAAGCAGAGATGCCATTGCCGCGACATATATGGTTCCACAGGTTTTGAGAATTATGTTAAACTTTGTGTTATCTGATTATTTCGGAAATTCGCTGCATATGTTCACTGTATAGGTTTCAAATTCGGAAAGCACTACGAAGCAAGTAGTTTTGTTACACGTGTGTGGCAGAGAATATGATGCATCATGCAGGTTCGCGTAAATGTAAGACGAATACATTTGCCATTGAAAATACACTTTAATCAACCTACGTAGGTTAGAAGGTGAAGGTGTGTACCAATGCTATAGATTACATTTTCTAAAATCTACACAGGTTTATTACGAAAGGAATGCTGTGATTAAATTCGGTAATATATGAAGACGACTGCAAATGTCTGAAACTATGAACAAGAGATGGAATTGTAATTCGTATGTCATGGTTCCCAATTTTAATAAAGGGATAGATACGCGCACCCCAACCTTTGCAAGAATCGGCTATTCCTGCGATTATTGTTCTATCCGGTGTACCGCAGTTGCCCTAAACGTGGTCAAAGTGATTCTGAAAGCGTTCTCGTCTATTGAAACAGAGGAGAGGCGTACTGTCATTTATTGCATTTTGACTTTTCCCTCTGAGGTAATCGATGTTATATCTTTCCTGCGATGCGTCAAGGATTTCAATACTCACAACTCACGAATGTTAAGTGTTATGGAAATGTGCTTAGCGTAACCTACTTTGCCTGACCTCTCGGAAACCCGCTTTCTATCTCGTTCGTGCCAACCCTTTTATTGTTGTAGGTACGGTATCCCTTAGACTAAAAGTCCTAAAGGTATAGCTAATATTTGGTTTGTAATTAACGCCTGTAGCTGAGAATTCAATACTATATATAGTTCATCGTTTAATTGTTTCGAATAATGTATCTAATAATATTAAGTTAATGATACTAATCTTAATTTAAGACCATGGTACCTTGTCGCATAATAAGCTAAACAAGTACCTTAGATCACAAATCTTCATTTCATAAGTTATAAGCTCCTTTTAAAATTGAAGTTGAAAAGTTTCTTCGTAGCTTACTGGTAATATACGATGAAATGCATATTATAACGGTCTCCGAATCCTAGTTAGCTTTATGTCATTTGTTGTTGATTACCTGTCGATAAATGAATAGGTGTGGAACATATGCCAAATCTATCCTCCTAGCTTACATTATATTAGAATGATTTCTGTTCGCTTTGTATTTTCGAAGCTGAAGAAGAATATTTAAAATTTCCAAGAGGAAGCAGATGTCGTAATTTTTGTTCGTAGCTCTTACCTTGACATCGTTTTCCGAAGATTACCCTTTGGTAAACGATACCAATTACCAGGACACAAATTGCGGAGGTGGCTTCACATAAAAATCCAACGTGCGCCCTAGTGGAGCAGACTGCTGGCGATATCTGTTCCAAGAAACCTAACTTGACTTGGAGCGGTGGAAGTTAAAGTGAATCTACTGACACTTCATCACATTTCGTGTATTACAAAAA
>NW_016907875.1:0-1629 GCF_001483705.2 Eufriesea mexicana | reverse complement strand
TTTGGGACCAAAGGTGACTATACCAACTGTCGTCCATTCTTGTGTAACCAAACACGTTTTGTTAAAAATTAGCTTCTTTCCTAGCTCCATCGATGTTCCATTGACATTGCTATAATACGTGGCTCAGGCTTCGAATCATTGTTGGCTAGCATTTGGGACCTCTAGACTCTGGGAGTTTGGAACCAAGGCAATTATCCTAACTGACGTCCATTCTTGTGTAACCAAACAAGTTCTATTAAAAATTAGCTTCTTCTCTTCCTTTTCTTCTCAATATTCCATTAATATTGCTATAACACGTGGCTCAGGCTTCGAATATTATTGGGTCCTTGCAGATGACATAGTCCAGGCTCTCATAGAGTTCTCAATATCTGTTTTCAACGAAGATGTTCGAGGATACTTGACAATCCCTAGCATGATTCATCGAATTCAGCACACTTTGACTATGACAAAACTAGGCTATAATTATAACGATTAAAATCGTTGGTGATCTATGACTTCTGTTAATAGATCACTGATTAAAGGTCCAATTTGTACGTTCCTATCTTCTAGCCTTATTTTCTTGTTTCAGTTATACTTAAGGTTTAGATTCGCTGTAAAAATCCATTTGGATCCATTGTTGGTCTCTTTTATTCCATTTTATTACCCAATTATGTATTGAAACAATTGAATTAACAATGAAATAATTTTTTGAATTAGGTAACCGTGTTATGTCAGACCAGGTCCAACTGTTGAACCCATAAACACGTTAGTTTAGAGCGATTAAATTTAATGTCTATCCACCGTTCACTTTGTTACCAAAGGTGGAATTTTCTAATAAAATAATTGAATATATAATGATCTAGTCGCTTCGTACTAAACTAGTTGCCAACTCTATATCCGCGAAATTACTGAAAATTTTACGAGTTTGCGAAACGGTTCATTTCATGCCCAACAGGCCAATAGATGGCGCCCCCTCTCTCTGAACGTAGTGAAAACTGTTCCATGAAATTATGGGATTTATTTCAGCCTCCGAAACACGTGCTTGGCAGATGCTAACGAGATACCATGAGCGAAGGTTTCGAAGTTTGGTTCGTGGCAGCGTGGAGGAAATAATTCCGGGAAGGAATTTAATTCCTGGGTTTTGTCAGCGGAGCGTTTAATGGGGGATTCTTCGAAACTGAGCTTCCCCGATCCACGCGAAGTGGGTTTGGAAAATAACGAAGCGATAGCTTCTATAAAATTTCCTTCCACGAATCAAGCGATTCGAAGTGGAATCTCGGGTCTGTTGGCTGTGAATGCTAAGTGACCTGTGGTTTCTTCACCCTAGGATTCCTGAGCCTTGAGCTGTCACGCGGAAGCCTAAGAGGGGACACCGGAGTCCATTATTCTCGTGTATTTACCTTAGGAACAAATTGTTCTTTCTTCACCAATATTTAGCACTTCGGTATTTCATTCCTTTTATTAAAAATACTTACCAATTTTTTGTTAAATATTTTATTTGTATATAGGAAATTTTGAGTGGGGAGAGGGGGTGATAATAGTGGAAGATTTTAATTTTAGTACTTGAGTATGTCGTATAATTATTTGAAAATTACTGAACAATTTTGTATTCAGTATTTTATGTATAATTTTTTTGTATAAAAAATACTT
>NW_016907874.1:255332-255869 GCF_001483705.2 Eufriesea mexicana | reverse complement strand
ACTGAGCTTGCAAGCGCGGGTTGAGAGTCCAGATTTCGACAGGTAAGAGCTTCCGGTGTGATCAACGAGCCTGCGTGGACAAAGTGAGCTTTCGCCGACCCGAGCTTTTTCGGTAGGTAAGAAAGGAAACCTATCTGTGCCAGATAAACCACGAACGAACAGAGATTTTTGAAGGTCGGAAGAATCGAGTGCGGATGAGTTCGTTGTGATGGCAGGAGGCCTGTGTATCACACGTGTGATTTGCGCGGGCGTGCGAAGCGCGGTTCGTCTTTTAGAGCGTCACAAACACGGAGATATAACACGACAGAATTTACGTACTGTTCAAACTTTCAACCGTTGCACTGAGCTTGCAAGCGCGAGTTGAGAGTCCAGATTTTGACTGGTAAGAGCTTACGGTGTGATCTACGAGCTTGCGTGGTCAAGTGAGCTTTCGCCGACCCGAGCTTTTTCGGTCGGTAAGAAAGGAAACCTATCTGTGCCAGATAAACCACGAGCGAACTGAGATTTTTCAGGGTCGGCCGAATCGAGTGCGGATTA